>NW_026856363.1:0-28670 GCF_026571515.1 Ruditapes philippinarum
CTTGAGAGTATTTACAAAATAAATAATGCATTATAATTTTCTTTTGATAAAACATGAGAACTCAAACATATCATATATACAAACATAATGTCTCTATATCTTGAATACTGAAAGTGATTACGATAGACTATGTATTAAATCAAAATATAATTATATTACAAATTGAAAGGAGCTCCGCTGAGGGTAAAAAAGCCTCAAAATATAAAAAATAACATTTGATTTTTATTCTTTTTTTGCACCGATAAAGGCAATTTTAGGCCCGAATTGGGTGAACAACGCTTTTCCTTTTTGGGTCATTTTGCGCAGTAAAAATGATTTATCTGAAATAACGAGGTGAGAGAATGACCTGAATATTGCAAGTAGTTGGTTCAGACCTCCATCAAATGGTACACAAATTTCGGGGAAAATATTATTTCCGTTCCCATCAAGTAAAAGAAAAGAACCTCAGTGGAATCCCCTTAAATAGCATTCAAATGTATAACAAGAAATTTCGTACCATCAATAAATTAATACAACAACTCTACGAAAGTTTGATTTAAGAACCGAAATGACCAGCAGTGTCAAATAATGAAGGACTCTTCTGTTTTATAATCTATGAAATACAAACATGTTATGTAAGGTAACTTTTGTTTACAGTCAACGGTTATTTTCAAACACTAAATTAAGTTTAATTCGAAATAGCGACAGTTAAAAAGTGTTTCTGGTTGGTGGTATTAAAAGTCACTTGAATTATGCCATAAATTATATTAAGCCAACAACTCAGTCAAATGTGTCATCTTTCAACTATTCATTTGTCATTCATCCATTGGCACAATTAGCAATTATACTTTATCGCGTATTTTACCTAGCACGAAAACTTTATATTGACTGCACGAAATTCATACACATACTGATAGTTAATGTACACGTGTTCGTATTAGATATAATAAATCGTATCTGAATAAAAACTTTTAGAAACATTTCCGGTGAACAATGGAAGGTCCGCACTCGTCATATTCTTGTTTGCTGATCCACATCTGAGAGAAGGTTGATAATGACGCTAAAATCGAGCCTCCAATCCACACTGAGTACTTCCGTTCTGGTGGCGCAATGACCTTCACTTTCATCGTGGAAGGTACAAGAGCGTCTAAATCTTTCTTCATTCTGTCAGCCATTCCTGAAGAAATAGCAACAAAAATCAATGAAGGTAAAGAATTTGATGTGCCTAATTTTACTGTTTTAGAAATGTTCTTATTATTAAATCATTAACAAATTGAAGACATGAGAAAAACATCTAGATCTACAATAATTTGATGATATATAATATATACACGTATAATTATATTTTGTGTATGTATTTTTCAAGTCTATATTTATTGCAGAACTTTTAACAATTTGAGAAGTGACGATTAATTACCTGGAAACATGGTTGAGCCTCCAGACAGAACACAGTTTGCATACAGATCTTTCCTGATGTCAATGTCTGACATCATAACAGAGTTGTACACAAGTTCACTGATACCTGGCTGTTCTAGTCCTAAAATGATAGATTTACATGAAATATATATAATTTTGTGAGAATTTTACAAAGAAATAAAATGCAGAGAAAAAAAGACTATAATTAACATTCTTCTGTAAATATATTTCCGTTCTTAATAATAATTGACTTATTTAAATGTGAATAGCGTTCAAGAATCCTACCTAAGAATGATGGCTGGAACATACTCTCTACACACCGGAATCTTTCGTTACCAATGGTTACAACTTGACCATCGGGTAGTTCATACGATTTTTCAATCTGTGAAGAATTTGCAGACGTATTCATTTCCTGTTCAAAATCTAAAGCGGCATATGCCAGCTTTTCCTTTATGTCTCTAACAATCTCCATCTCAGCTAAAACATAATTTAATAGAATTAATATAACAAAAGTAGAAGCCTGCTGCTGCTGGCTAAGTCGTATCACCTCTGACACGAAGTTCGTTTAATGCGTATACACAATGCATTTTCTTTTCATAAGATTTTAGATTTATAAATAGAGATGAATTTATCATTTATATTCACGATTTACTTGTATCTCTTGTTTGTCTCTCAGACCGAGTAAAATGACTTGATTGAATCGTTTTATTATAAAAAAGATATAATTTTAAAAGTCTAAAATGTATATTTTCAACAACAACAGAAATAATTTGAATCTGAATATTACCTGAGTTTATGAAGTTATATCCACGTTCATGGACAATTTTGCACATACGAGGGGAAGTTAGAAAATATCCGGACTTTTGACTCGTTCTCGAAAACCATTCAACTTTTTATAAAAAAAATCTTTATACTCTTTTTCAAAATATTCTCCACTTACGTCTACGCACTTTTGCCATCTTCGTGGGAGCTTTTGTATTTCCGCTGTGAACAATGACGTAGACCTATGTTTTAGGTATTGTGTAACAGCAGATATCAAAGCCGCCCTGGTCATATATTTCTTTCCAGCAAGCAATTTTTTCAGTTCTGGAAACAAATAAAAGTAACAGGGGGCGAGGTCTGGGCTATAAGGAGGATGAGACAACAATTGCCATTTGTAAGAGTTGATAACCTCCACTGTAGCTGCGGCGGTATGGGAGGGGGCGTTATCGTGAAGAAGGAGGACATTTTTCTGTGCTAACCTGGGACGCATTTGCTTCAGCTTTCGTCTGAGATTTTTCAGAATTACTTCAGAATAGTACTTGGTGGTGACAGTTTGACCTTTTGGCATAAAATGAGTAAGTATCATTCCTCGTGAATCCCAAACGGCAACAAGCATGACTTTGCCAGCCGAAGGAGACAGCTTAAATGTTTTAGGAGGTGGAGAACCAGCTCGTTTCCACTGCTTTGACTGAGCTTTTGTCTCAGGTTCGGAATAATGAACCCACATCTCATCTCCAGTGATAATGCGGTTCAAAACCTTATCTCCTTCACGATTAAAACGACTTAAATGTTCTTTTGCATTGGTTACTCTGGTTGCCTTTTGATCTGCGGACAGCTGTCTAGGCACCCACCTGGCACTTACCTTGCTCATGCTTAGGTGTTCGTGTAAAATCTTGTGTGCCGATGCCTCACCGATGCTAAACTTGTTGGCTTCCTCCTCCAAAGTTACTCGACGATTTTTGTTAGCAAAAGCTTTAACATTTGCTACCATTGTTGGGGTCACCGCCTCAGCTGGCCACCCAGTCCTAGGCCTGTCACAAACTCTTGTTCTGCCTTCACGAAACTGAGAAACCCAGTTGTAGAAGGTTGAACGTGACACACATTTATCAGAAAATCTTTTTTTAAGTCTCTGAAAGATGTTGCTGGGCTTTTCACCTTCTGCAACCAGAAACTTTATTACAGGGCGTTGTTCCTCTAACAAAGAGTCCATGACAGACGAAACACCTATCATATATCATATATCAGAGAGCATAATACTTTCAACTATCATTGAAAATAAACTGACCACGTTATTGGCGAATTAATGTAGTTTTTCACCAATATATAATGTGTGAATATAGCTGCACGTGGAAAGAGAGGAGCATGAAAAGTCTGGATATTTTCTGACCGTCTCTCGTATATTTAGTCAGGTCTCTCTACCTGCAAGGCCGGCGCTCTTGATGGCATGTGGTAAGGCATAGCCTGTCAACAATGTAATAAAAGATGTAATAGTCGAAAAAGAAATGGGAATATACGAATAAAAGGTTAAACATACAGATAAAATACTAAAACATAAGTAATCAAAAATTATAATGTATGCGATTTTTATCTGTTTGGATATAGTTCTTATTATTATTCCTATTACAGTAATTATTCTAGTCGTGATGAACATGTTAAGTTAATTATACTGTTAACTTGTTTTACCATTTGTACAGTATTTTTCTCCAAACTAAACATGACACGTAATGTATCAATAACTGGATCACTGTTAAAACAAATTGTTTGTTCTTCTTTTACACAAAATAGTTGGACAAAAACGATTCATTTTTTATTGTTGAAATTTTGTTATAGGTAACAGAGAAGAAGCATTCATTCTAGAGCTAGGTACCTTCATGTATCGGCACAACATGTGAAACGCCATCACCGGAGTCGAACACAACCCCTGTAGTCCGACCAGAGGCGACCAGTGAGAGTACAGCTTGGATAGATACATAAAAGGCAGGTGTATTAAATGTTTCAAACATAATCTGAAATTAAGAAATAAATAAAAATCTTAAAATATAGATGATTGCACAGCTTCCAGGTCATTTCTTTCATTATGATATTGATCTATTGATTTATAACGTAATCAATATGCACGAACAGAACATAAATTTGATTGAAAACATGCAGTATATTTTACTTTTCTACGGTCATTGGCACTGTAACTCTGCTCTGGCATGTACAGAAGTTATCAGTTCCTTGCGAAAGTAAAGGCACTTGTTTTGGTAAATTGACAGTCTGCCCAGGGACGATATGATGGTTGAACTGTGCTCTTATGAATGTAAAGTAGCTTACTGAACTGATCTACAAACACCAAAATGAAACCCAGGGATAACACAGATTAGGGTCGGTAGATGATGTACCATCGAGAAACTACTTCCAAAATAAATCTATTCTCTCCTTACAATCACTTGTGGCATAGATTAAAGTATGTTTGACGTGTAGACTTATGAAGCTAAGGGGAAGACAACACATTGCAAATTTTAATAGACGCATATTGTATTCTAACCTCCCTTGATGAACTAAATATAAACGTCATCTCTATTTATATTGCTTACGCGTTAACCGTATATTTATAAAAATAAAATGGATGTGTTTCTTTGTGATTATTATAAAAACATATATTAGCTTATTTAACAGTTTCTTTTTATAATATAGTACATTGAAATATTAAAACATTCCACTGTCTATCTGGTAAGAATACGCATAAAATATAAACACACGCAACAACGTCAGAATGAGAAAACGCGGGAGAACGTGGGTTTAATTAATGCTGACACATACAGAATTTACCAGTTGAATTGTAGGATTATTTTTGTTAATTTTTACGCTAGTCACATTGTAAAATGTGGACAAATAACAGTCGAGAAGAAACCAAACTGCATCTTGCAGAGACGGAGTCGTACAGTACAGGCAAAATAAAGCCGTTATTGAAGGAAGAGCTCAAATATTACATACAGACACGTCGTATGTCTGAAGGAAAGAATGAATTAGTTGTCGAGTTTAATAAGGAATTCAAAAAAGATAGGATATGCTTAACAATTTATGTGATACAATATTTTATACTACATATAATTATAATCTTATATGTATAATATTTGCGGTTTTTACTATGTATATATTAACCAAACTATTCTATCCGAATATTATGTAAAGCAAATAAAATGCAATACTATTAAAACGACGTGTGAAGAAAAATTCTTTATTTCAAAATCCACAACATGAACAACAACAGCCCTGGTTTAGGCTTATAAGCCCTTGACCTGACACGAAATAGCTACAACATCCCAATTCAACACAATACAACACAATACAATTCAATACAATACAATCCAATACAATGACCGACATTAAATAATATAATTATTCACTATCAACATGTCGTAACATATACGTATATTTATTTAAATGGTATGTGCTGTATATATAAACGAAACCCATTAGAACAGTTCTATACATAAATATGATGTTAGTAAACCTAAAAGTAACCTGGACAAAATACGTCAGTCTCAATGTCACCATATGATATCAACGTGGTCCGGATGTTTTAAGGCACTCATACTATATACTGTTAATCTGTACCCGAAAAGAATATAAAGTGAAAACCTTTTAAAGTTGGTGAAATTTTATACTATTCTAGAAATTGAGACCGAATGAGGTTGTTAAACTTAAGAGACGACGTGAACAGAATCGTAAAGCCTCTGAAAAATTCAGAGTGAAAAAGAAAACTGAGCTACAAACTCTACAACTAGTAAGTCATTCATGAAATATTTTGAATTTCTAGTGTATTCATATTTTTTTCTTCAAATAATAGATAATGGACCGTCTGTGCCATCAACTGACAGTCTGACTAGTCTGTCCTTAATAATATTAATTATTATTATTATTATTATTATTATTTATTAATATTGATAATGATTATAATAATAATAATGATAATAATAATAATTATGATCATAATAATAATCAGGAAAAGGGAATGATGATGATATCTTTATTTAAAGAAGGTAACACATAAAGATTTCATACAAAACAAATAACATAATCTTTCTGAAAAAATGTTAATATATTATAGTAAACCCCCAAAAAAAACGAAAAACAACATCATAATAAAACAACAACTATTACAATGACTAAATTAAAATTACAACAAACATAACTTTATTGATTTGAAAAACATTCCTTAATAATACACAGTTTATATTTACAAAATGATTTAACAGATATACATGCAAAATAAGTAGTTACAGTATCATTTAATAAACCACTTTAAGGGTTAAGGTGGTATTGTGGATAAGGTGTCTGCAGGCAAAACTCAGATCGAAGGTTCGAACCCTGCTGAGGTACATGCCTACTTGGACATGAAAAATGCATGCAGCTTACTTCTTATTTTAAACACAATCTTAAATTGTTTATTAAAGTTCTGCATGTATGTATTCACAGTTGTGTCAAAAATTACAACAGAGGAATGATGAGTTGATGAAAGAAGTAGCTGACCTTGAAGCTGAACGCGATGCATGGTACTGTCGTCTGCTAGAATCTTTGCATAATACTGACTTAATTGATAACAACAAAACTGTTCCGATTTGACGGACACGTAATGTGAAATAGTTTTGAAAAAAGTGACCATAAGAAAATACCCTAAGTTATGTGAACTTTAATTTCACATTTTGAAGCAAGTCTTTATTTACATGATGTAAAATTGAAGTTAAAAAGTTTCACGAATGGTTTCTGCCGCGTCGGTGAAATAAATGAAAATGCTTAAGATAGAAATGAAAATGCTTTATAGAGAATTTAAACCAAATTATTGTATAACGTTATTTACATATAGATGTATTATAATAATTTATACTTTTTCTAGACAAATATAATTCTTTATAACTTTATTTTTATTTTGCTTTTTTATATATAAAATTGAAAATTTTGTTTTAGAATTTCATTGTAAATGTTACATGACTCCAAACAGGAATAACTTGTTAGAAGATATTTATCTAAATAAATACTTCACATAATTTATGTAACTTGATTCCTGTTATAAGATATATGATATGATCCAAGATGCATTATCAATGTGACATGAAAAACTATGACATGATCCTTTTGACATAAATTCTTTATGAGATGGTAGAGTATGTTTTGGCTCAATATTTACTATTGATATTGACACATATATTAAGATATAAATTATATTGGTTAACCTTTTTCACATATATAATCACCATAAGAGAATCCTGTTGAATTGAATCATATTTACATCATTTTTGAATTATAATTTGCATCCCTGTGACATGACTATGTAACATAACTAATGTTACATTACTCCAGTGACAATGAAATAATTTCTGACGTCATGACATTTTCTTATAGGCATTTTTGTTTCTGTCTCAAAAATCATGCAAATACATACAAATTTTAAATAAATATACCCTGTACTGTATAAAATTTTTTTTCCAAAATTTTTAAAATTTTTAGATGTCACAGTTTTATGTTTAGTTTTGGGTTTTAAAAAATTTTACTTGTTCGAAATTTTAGAAAGTGACTAGTTTATCGTGTTATTTCCCCGTATTCAATTGAAAAGCATAGGAAAATCAATGCTCAAATAATCTATAGTGTATAGGTTTTACGCATTCCAATTCTATTTTATATATAAAAAAAACACGAAGTTTTATCAATTCCTCCTAGGATAAACTCACTGTATGATCTGATTATATTTAGTATCAGTCATCAAATCGTTTGGCAGTATTTATTTTACAAGTCAGCTTGTTCTGCCATTACTCAATAAAAGCTGATATATTGAGGGAAAACATCCTTATAAAACATTTTCCTTAAATGTGTCTGTCAGATGACAGGGACGTCTACTTGAATTTACTATTAACAGTAACAGTATCCAAACATTTATTTCCCAGAATCAGTGGTAATACAAATACCGGTTACTAATATGTATGTAGAAGAACACCACTAAAGGTATTCCAAGCCGTTGTAGATTCCATCAGCTGCCTCGAGTATTGCATTTTAATCCTAACACGGTGTCCTTCCTTGAGGACAGTTAAACCGTTGGCTGTACCACAGCTGTTGGATTCAGTGTCATAGAAAAAGCCCCTTTGGATTTCCTTGTCTTCTGCCATTATAATATATTGGGCGTCGTGTTTACTATGAGCACAAAGTTGTATTGTAAAGAGATATACACCAGCAGCTGGCGCCGTGAATACACCGGTAGAGTTGTTGTAGCCGTTACCTTCATTCAGCATGGTGGTTTTGAACACCAACGTTTCTCCTGCGCTCGGAGATAGATTGATGAGCCCTTTAGACTGGAATATGATCGTTGGACGCTTAGCGGACTCTGAAATAATTTATTAATTTAATTTAATTAATTGAAGAAAGTTAGTTTATACAAATTTATTTTAGTTCGATGGTGTTGAAAGCTATAAGCGTATTGAAATACTCTCGAAAATAGTTGCATTAGTTTAAATAGTGAAAATAAAATCTACAATGCCAAATCACACATTATGAAAGATTGAATTATAAAAGAATGAGAAGCGCTTCTTGAGCAAACAGTGACAATGGCAGATGTTCTTAATCGCACAAGTAATGAAACTTACCTTTGAGATTTTCAACTTCCTGGGCATATCTTAACATAACTGCCTCGTCTCTTTCTTTCATTTCCTGATAGTCTTGTTTTAGACCATTTTTTTCTTTATCTAAACTTTGCAACGTTTCCAACACCTTCTGTTGCGTCGATTGAATATCTTCTTTCATTTTATCAACAAAAAGCTCAAGTTTAAGTTTTAGACCAGTTTTTTCTTTATCTAAACTTTGCAACGTTTCCAACACCTTCTGTTGCGTCGATTGAATATCTTCTTTCATTTTCTCAACAAAAAGCTCAAGTTTAAGCATTTTCAGCAAAGTTTGTTCTTCATAATGGAACCTAGAACATTGAGGCTCCGAGCAACTTATTCTTTGTATGACCAGTAACCCAAGAATGGTGAGCATTAAATACATAACTTTTCCTTATTTCCTTAATTCCGTTATTGGTCTAAAATTGCTATGTTAAGCCTTGCGCACACAGAATGCCGACTACCAGAATGTAAGCAAATTTATAGTCATTGTGCACCTAGATTGAGGGAAGTTACAGAAATGTTCATAAACTTTTACTTTTTTCAAATACTTAATGCATGTACAATGTTTTTCTTACATGCCTTTTCATGGACTTTAATAAATTATTAGTTATTTTATTGATCAAACATGTTTACAATTTTAAAATGATTTTTATGATACACTGGACAAAGTAGACATCTTGCATTTACAGTTTGCTTCAAACTGTCTTGCAAATTAAATTGAGTATTTAGGTGGTTTGTACGGCCAATATATATTAACCAATGTTATCAACCTGGTCAATTGCATAGAATGATACGGTCTGAGGTACATAATCTTTGATTGGTTTTGGCAGTGGTCGTAAGAATGCGTGTTTGTTTTGATGGTTGTGTTTTGTATTAAATGTATCACGTGCTTTTCAAATTAAAAATGGCGAAAACGTAGCAATTATGGGTCGACTGTTTGGATCGAACCTACAAATCTAATATATAAGTACTGAATTATACAAGTCAATAATTATCAATTGTTTGTTTTTAGTCATGCCCGGTCGATTGGATACTTGAAAGAAAGAGTTAAGTTTCTCAAACGTTTCTTTACAATGCCTTGTGAATTATTTAATATCGGTAAAACAGATTCATATTAACCTTTGACATAGTTGCCTCATATTAAAGGCAGCATGGATAGATTTGTAAAAAGAAACGCATAAAGCCAACCTGTTTGACGAATGTGTTTAAAAGGAGAACTTGCAACATACTACTTTTGTAGTCATAATTATGATTCAAAAAATAACTTGGTTTCGTTCCATTTTAGACTTCTTCGCGTGCTCAGAAGGCTAAAACATTTTTCTGTCCATGTTAGAAAACGCATAGTAGTAGATTTAACAAGACTTGTCCATAAGACAGTGCGCTAGACTATTCTCTGTACATGACAGCAAGAAAAGGGACATAACTTCATAAAAAAAAGATAACTCAGAGTTATGGAACCTGTGCCCATCATCTTATATAATGACAAAAAATAAGCTTGTGAAGTTTCAACTGCCTCCATTCAGTAGTTTTGGAGATACCAACATGTAAGCAAAAGCTTTACCAAAGTTTAACACCGACACCGACGCCGGGGTGATTATATGAGCTCCCCTGTACTTGGAATGGTCGAGCTTAATGTTGGAATATTTTGGGAGACCAGTGTTTTTCTTAATACAAATAAATCATTTAGCTTTACTTTTGATAGCACATATATAACTCATTATTCTTAAGCAAATGATTGAACGACCCCTTTTCAATATTACAAAACTTATGAAATTATCCGCCCATCAAAAGAATGTTTAAGGCGTTAGGCTTGATGAGCCAAATGATTTTTTGATCCGGTTTTATGGCATCTTGATGGATTGTTGTTGTGACTAATACGAATTATTGCATACCAACAAAACGTTGTAAATATAAAACATTTACTGGGGTATGCTACATATGATATGTGTGATATTTTTGTTTATTCCTGACTTGGCATTTAGCTTTAAAGTGACAGTATGGTGTTTTTTTTTCTCGTTGTCAAGTCGATATAAGTAGTTATATATTAAAAATACTATTATAATTGTCATTGACCAATGATTAAATTTAAAAAATGCTAAAAGGTGTCCGACTCTTTTAATTAATTGAATTCTGAGGGATATATAAAGAATTTCTCATGAAACATATAAACTAAATTACGTTGGTACGCCGTAAAACTAGACCAAACCAACAAACAAACAAACCGGTAGTTTATTTGGTAGAAATAAATCTCTTGTGTCCTCCATGCATTATTGCAGGAACAACAGGAAACCTATTAAGAACCCCCGAAAGTTAAAAGCTTCGTCAAATAAAAAGGATCCAAAACCCCTGGGGTAGGAGGATTCGAAATAAGCGGCATACATAACAACAATAAGTGACATAAATTAAATGTGAAATGTTAGGGGTATGCAATGTATGCTAGGCAATAAACACAATGTAATCAGTTACTCTTCTTAATATTCTTTGCTATTTATCATCTCAGCATTGTAACATAATGTAATTTAGGAGAAGAGCTGTTGAGAATGCATGATATTAGTTGAATAATGTTTATTCTTGTAGTATTACAATCTTACAACATTCCAAACATAATGAACCGAAAAATCAAAATATTTACATGGTAACTAACTCGCACATCTATTGTGTAAATTCAGCTTACTTCAAGGATGATCTAATTTTAGCCCTCTCATGTCGATGAAGCAGCAAACCTACTCTCCTCTTCAAAATTGCGGTGCATATTGTCGTAAAATAGGGCGAATGGCATTTCCGAGATAGAGCGACAGGCCGCTTTGAACGGCCAATTGTAAGTATCGCTTCTAATTCATTCACCTAAGTGGTATTTTCTGTACGAAATCTGCTGTGGTCATAGTATTTTTTTTACAATATGTTTATCTCTTAAATTTGGTTTGCTATTGCTAATCATGGCCATGCAACTACATAGTTAGGTGAAGAAGCAGACGCAGACGCTTGTTTTGGTTGAGTCTATTATGTTTTGTTTTGGGGGTGAGTTGTCATACACAAATTTACAATTTATATGCATTTATTTTTTCCAATGATTGCTATTATCTTAAATGCTTCTGGGATTGTTGTTTTATCAATTCATTTGTAAATAAGATTGTTATATGTCTATTAAGGAATAATTTTAATGAACACGAAATTAGTTCACACCTACATTTGTATTGATAACGTGATCGTTTAAGCCAATGAAAACACATCAATATAATTACAATCAGGCAGAGAAAAAGTGTGCAAAGAGTAAATCGATAATCTTTATGTAGCAAGCACACTTTGAATTGCAAGTATTTTTTCATATCTTTTCGGCAGGATAAACTGTCCGAGGAGGGCCAAGCATTTTCGTATCGTAAAATGGCTGCCATTTACAGTATCGAGTGATTATCCCAAGCACCACCGCGACTTAGCGCAGGAATTATAATAATAGCTAACCTCGGCGCGGATGGAAAATACCTTTTTCATATTTTATTGTAATAAATATTTACAAACTGTGTCTTCCGGTTTTTTTTATCAATATATAACCAATAATGGTGTGAATATGAATAAATAATCATATCTTAAATCTGTGACTATGATTTACAATGAAATTCTACCTTAAGTGTATTAAAAAGGTTTTTAATTTCCTGTAATTTTATTTTGTGATTATGCTTCACAGCAGTCAATTGACCGTGAATTTTCTTTTCATATTTTGATTTCCTTGAAATCATTTTTCTCATCTGAAGGCATGCAACTTTAATATGATGATACATTAATTACATTCCATGAAAATGTTTAAATATATAAAACATCTCATGACATGTTTGTTCATTTTACATTACAACTTTAATTCAGCAAACATAAAGTCTCCACAAAAGGAAGTATGCAATCGTACCTATATTACATACGAATGTATGTAATATTTTTCTTGTTTAAATATAATCAACAGTGTAATTCCGTGTAGGAGTATTGCAAGCGTCTAACGACCTTATAAGCTGTTGGGAAAAGAAAATTAAATGATACACGGCAGGACTTTTTTCCCGTGAACGACGATTGTTTTACTATTGCACTTGCAAAACATGAAAATGCTCAACTTTACAAAGTGTATGAGAGAAAATATGTACCGGTAACAAGAACTTGTCTTTCGTGCAACATAAACTACTCCTGGTGGATTCCTTAAATCTGTAAATTGCAATTTTTCGATAGTAGTGGAACGAAAGGGCATGACGTTTATATTTGTATTTGCAGCATATTGTAGTTGAACAGAATCTTACTGACCAAACAAAACATTTTTCAATTTGTCTGGTATTAATAGACGCTACTCACTGATGATGGCCGCCTAAAGTCGACACTTCAATGGTATAGTAGTGCGCATAATTTTGACAAAATATGAAATGTTTCTTTAAATCAAATTATATGCATCACGATTATATACTATAGAAAGATTTGATTAAAAAAATGAAATTTAATATGTATTATATGAAAGTAAGCATGGAATAAGATCTATAATTATGATATTTTACATAATTATGTGTCGATTAAGACAGTTCAGCAAAAGACCAGTATATTAAAAGGTGAATTATGATAAAAAAAAGTTTAAACTAAGTTTTTTTTTCGAAAATACGTAAAAAGTAACAAATGCCCAGTGCTTCATTTATTCACATATGTTTTTTATAACTTTTTTTACAAAGTGTTCCGTGATCACTACTGCAGTATTCGTGATCTCAGAAAATAGTTTATGTTAAACTGTTTATACGAATTAATTAATGCTGAAAGGTACAGTATGTTTAAATTAACTAAAAAAATGTTTGTATGTGAAATAAGAAAATAAGTTACAAAGTAAAAACAGACTCTTGATCATAAAATGTATATTCAATGCCTGGTACATGCATTTCAAAGAATAAAAATGAACCACATCTCTCTTTTTTGTTTTTCTTTAATTCTGGTTTTATTTATGAACACATACATTACAATATTAACAATTAAAAAATGGAATGATAAGTAAAGGTTCTTGAGAGTATTTACAAAATAAATAATGCATAATAATTTTCTTTTGATAAAACATGAGAACTCAATCATATCATATATATACAAACATAATGTCTCTATATAATGTCTATATTTTGAATACTGAAAGTGATTATGATAGACTATGTATATAAATCAATATATAATTATATAACAATTTTAAAGGAACTAATAATAATAATAATAATAAATACCACATTTATATAGCGCCCTTTTCATTAAAATGTTCAAAGGCGCTTTACATCAATCATATATGTCTAAAACAATATAAATGAACAGGATTATGAACATTAAAAATATTTTGCATTAACTAATTAAAAGTATAAATTATGGAATTATTTTTACATATTAATACAAATTATAACTTAAAGATCCTTAAAATTCACTTTACATATTATTGTCATACATTAAAATTGTCTTCAATATATAAATGTGTAAGAAATAATGTGCCTTTTAACATAAACTCATAAAATAAATATTAAAAAAGCTACTTTAAATGCATATTGATGATTTTCATTGTTTTGTTGTCATACTTTACAAACAGAAAATATATGAACGATTGATAAAAGAATGAATACAGCGACATCAGACTAAAAAAGAATATTGAACCTAACGAACCTGGATAGCATGAGTACTGCTACACCAAGGTCCAGTACCGAGGGAGTCAGATACCTCCCCACAGCGCATGCAGACCCCAGGATGACATCACTACTATCACCACAGGAGGAAAGGGCCACGCCCCACACCTTAACACTAAATATTCTTGAAATCTGACCCCTCTGCATTCACGGAGCCATATA
This sequence comes from Ruditapes philippinarum, assembly GCF_026571515.1. Classification (NCBI taxonomy): domain Eukaryota; kingdom Metazoa; phylum Mollusca; class Bivalvia; order Venerida; family Veneridae; genus Ruditapes; species Ruditapes philippinarum. The sequence goes on from NW_026856363.1 coordinate 14,627, forward strand.
TTATATATAACACATGTAAATTATTATGATAAATCAATGTTAGTTTTTTTTTTTGTTTTTTTTTTTTATTTAAAAAAAAAAAGAAAAATATTCTGTGCTTAAAAATGCTAGCAATGGATTTATAATAATAGATAAGATCTTGCTAAATCATCGTTATAAAACAATAGAAATACTAAATTGATTAAAAAATTGTTTGTTTAAAAAAAAAAAAACTTTTTAATAAAACTAATATTCAAATAACAGATACTTCGTATTCACTGTTTATAAAATTCATTCATAACAGTCACTGATTATTTTCCATAAGCTAAATTGAAGTAGTGTGTTTTAAGATTTTTTTTTTAAACTTTCTACTGTGTTACAGTTTTTTAGATGACTTGGTAGTGAATTCCATAGCTTAGGAGCTGATGCCGAAAAACTCCTTTCACCAAATTTCAGTTTAGTTTTTTTGGTTGCACTAATCGTACAGGTGCATTTGAAGAGCGCAGATTTCGGGAAGTGGAATAAACTTGAATCATTTTCCTGCATATATGATGGAGATTGTTGTTTCAGTGACTTGAAAGTATGTAATAAGATCTTGTAATTCACTCTATATTCGATTGGCAGCCAATGAAGATCTTTTCATCACTGTTGTAATATGATCTTTCCTAGATGTACGTTTAATCACACGGGCTGAAGTATTTTGAACAAGTTGAAGTTTTTTCATGGTTTGTTTGAGGTATACCATATAGAAGAGCATTGCAATAATCCAGTCTTGATGTCACGAGAGAGTTAACGAGTGTTTTTGTAGCTTCTTCGTGATATATTTTCGAATACGTCCTATCTTACTTATTTGGGCATACGAAGATCTGCACACGGAGCTAACATGATGTTCCATATTAACCCTTGAATCAAGGAATGCACCCAAATTCCTTACACTTGATGACTGTTTTGATTTCAGCTTGGTCCACATTGACAGTTATAATTTTTCACTGAGTCTGTATTGCTACCCGACGAAAAGACTATAAGTTCTGTTTTGTCTGAATTCAGTTTGAGAATGTTGCTGTTCATCCAGAATGTTATTTCTTTTAAGCAGTTTTGAGACAGAATCAAGTACAAGTTCAGTTTTGGTGTTGTCCAACGGTTTGAAAGAAATGTATATTTGAGAATCGTCAGCATAGAAGTGACATTGCAGACCATGTTTTCGACAAATTTCGCCGACAGGTTTTTTGTGAAAAGTATGTAAAATTTTGGTCCTAATATAGAGCCCTGAGGGACACTGTATGTCATATGCACAGGGTCAGATAGTTCTCCATCAATACAAACAGTCTGATAGCGACCACTGAAGATAAGATCTACAACCAAAGCGAGCACTTTTCCAGTAAAACCAAAGTCACATTCGAGTCGATTAAGAAGAGTGTTGTGGTCAATCGTGTCAAAGGCAGCAGATAAATCGAGCATTAACTAATATTGTAACTTCGCCTTTGTCAAGAGATTGGAGAATGTCATTTTGCACTTTTTGATAAGTGCAGTTTCTGTGGAATGAAATTTCCTGTATGCAGATTGATTTGGTTCATGTAGATGTTAGTGTTGAGAAACATATCAAACTGACAGTCAGCCGCAGATTCTAGAAGTTTTGAGTCATATGTTTTCATTAGCAACTGGTCTAAAGTTTTTCATAATTTCTTGATCCAAATTGTCTTTCTTTAATAGTGGTCTGATTATCGAAGTCTTATTGCGTGGAGGTACGTCGGCGGTGTAAAATGATAAGTTGAACATGTGCGTTAGATATGGTGATACTTCAAGTTTGCATTCTTTTAGGAGCCAAGTCGGTATCGGATCTAGTTCACATGATTTAGTAGATGACTTTGATATGAGCTTAAGAACTTGCTCTTCTGTAATAACTTCAAATTCACTGAATGTTTCTTTAGGCTTTTGTATTTGAGTTGAATTAGATTCATTTGTTATATTATACATTCATTTTTAGATGCTATGTCAGATCTGATTTTTTCAATTTTGTTTTCAAAGAAATCACTAAAATCTTGAGCTAGTTCTTTAGCAGAAGTGTGTGATGGGAGCTTAACTTCAGGTTTGTTTCCGAGGAGATGATTTGTTACCTTTGAAAATTTGTTTTTGATCATTACCACACGATTTTATTTTGTCTTTGTAATATGTTTCACGAGATCTTTCAATTACATCATTTACAACTAAGCACTGACTTCTGTATATTTCATGATCTACAGTTAATTTTGATTCCCTGCCATTTTCTTTCAAGTTACGTTTAATGTGTTTTTCATCATGTATTTCTTGATTGAACCACGGGCATTGGGTCTGAGAACAATTGTTTTTGTTTTCTCAGGTGCATGTTTGTCTAACAAAGATGAAAGGACAGTGTGATATTTTTCTGATGCTTCTGCCATGCTGTCTGGTTTAGGACCAAAAAGTTTCAGATGATCTAATATCTGCTTTTGAAATCTTCAATGTTTATATCATGAGATTTTCTGTATGTGACTGTTTTACGAAATAGGTGGTGGTTTCGGAACATTAACTTTCATTAGGATAGCAAAATGGTCACTTGTTACTTTTCCGTTTGAAGTTTTAAAATCCAGGATCAGTTATTTAATATCAGATACTATATTTTCATTTTCTCTTGTTATGACTACATCTAAAATGTGTCCAGCTACATGTGTCGGTTCATTGACTAACCGTTTTAATCCAAATGTGTTCAGGATGGATAAGAAATTAATGTGCATCACGATTATCAAGTTTATCAATGTGAAAGTTTGTATCTCCTAGAAACACTGTGGTTTTGTCAGTTTCAGCATATTTCGACAGAAAATCAGGAAACTCATTGTTCAAGAATTTTTGAAGTACTTAGGCCATTCGTTTTGGATGGAGGAGGTCTATATATTACAACAAGGCGGGTTGAAAAGTCACGAACACTAATGATACAGTCCATGAAGTTCGAATTGTTCAAAGTCTCCCTCTTTACTTGACGAGTCAATTTTGATTTTTATTGAGGTCTTGTGAAGAATGGCAACACCACCACCTTCTCTCTTTAATCTAGGAACATGAGAGATTTTTATAACCGTCAGGCACAAGTTCACTAAGACACACTTTGTCTACTTTACTCCCAAGCCAGGTCTCTGTTATAACCAACATGTCAAGGTCATTGGAAATAATAAAGTCATAGATGGCTAACGTTTTGTTTTTAACTGATCTGCAGTTTATCAAACATATTGACATATATTTTGAACCAACTGACTGTAGTGTTAGAAATTGGTTTAACTTGAATCAAATTTTCCTTAATCAACTTTCTCCTGGTTTTATGTTCGACCCCCTGTAATTTACTGTTTGATTCAACTGTAGGTATAATTTTGATTAAGTGTTTTCAGATTATTCAGGTGAATGCCTTGATTTGTATCCCATTCTCTTCTTTTATTATTTTGTCCACCTTTAGAATTTCTATATTGAAAAAGATTATAACCTTTAAAGTTTGAATGGTATCATTACTTAATCCATGTTGCCTTCGGGGTGGTTTGCTAGTTTTAACAATTGATCTCTATTGTATCGTATAAAGCACATTGTTGTCTATTTTATATCCAGGTTTAAAATTTATATCACCATACATGTATATTTACAAAATATTGTCTTCTAACTATATATATATCCAATTGTTTGATATCAGAAATCCAATTAGGAAATGAAATATCCAAGGATTATTCACACACAATATTTCTAATATACTAATAAGACACTATGCAATTTTCCAGCAAAATCTACTTATTCGTTAAAGCACAATAAATTAAATTTAAGGAGCACAAATTTTCGCAGCCTTACACTTAGGCGCACAGATCCAAACTAAGGGTAAACAAAGCCTCAAAACATAAAAAATTACATTTGATTTTTGTTCGTTTTTAGAGAAACATTTAAATGGAAAATATGTAAATGATAAATAAGGAATATACCTTTATTTTTTTTCTTTTATTTATTTATTTTTTTTCTTTTTGATAGTGGAAGCTTATTATTCCTTTTTATTACAAATTTACAAATGCATATCATATACATGTAACATCAATATAACAATATTATTCAGATTATGTTACTGTAATACAATTTGACAAAACAATTATAATATACAAATACTGTTAAATATATCTTTATTAATTGAAACCGATAAGTGTAAGTTTGGGCCAGAATTGGGTGAATAATGTTTTTCATTTTTGGGTCATTATGCGCAGTTAAAATGTTTAATCTGAAATAACGGGGTGAGAGAATGACCTTAAAATCGCAAGTTCATCAAATGATACACAAATTCCGGAAAAAAATATATCTCCGTTCCCAACAAGTAAAAGAAAAAACACTTAGTGGAATCCCTTTTAAATAGCATTTAAATGTACATTCACTGAATTCACACAACAACTCTAAGACAGTTTAATTTAACAACCGAAATGACCAGCAGTGTCAAATAATGGACGACTCTACTGTTTTATATTTTGTGGAATACAAACATGTTATGTAAGGTAACTTTTGAATACAGTCACCGGTTATTTTCAAACACTAAATTAAGTTTAATTCGAAGCGGCGACAGTTAAAAAGTGTTTAGCTAATGCTCATTTTCTTCTTTCACTAAGTGCTGCAATATGTCTGCTGCAGTATGAGATATGTTATATCTGGAACTGTGACAGATGTAAAACATTATTATGAATTGAATGTTTGAAAAGGTCTAACAATCTTGGTCTAACATACATGTCATATCCCTGCAGGGTGGTTGAGGATATAAAAATCCCCGTCACCCGCCAGGTGATTGAATTATTGATTAAATATAATGAATTATCCTTCGAGATCTACTGTAAACAGACATTTAAACCGGCACACTGCTAGATGAGTGACATGAATCATGAAAATATAATGTATATAAAACTTAAGAAATATATATTTATAGTTAAATTTCATAATTCAGGTATAAGAACAAAGTAAGCTGTGACCATTTTTATAACCAGATCTCGGTCAAAAGCTCTATGTCGGTCAAAAGCTATACATAGCCTATGTTTTGTGAAATGTTTATATGCATACCGACAGTAAATAAGTTGATTTAATTTGAATTTCTACCTTGTTAATGATAGAGTTAAATAAATTTCTGCATATTTAAACGTTTTAGTGTGTTAGTCAAGGTTAAAACCACTTAATTATTTCTCATTAAAACAGTTTTAAAGCTTTCATAAAAATTAAGACGAATATAGAGATGGGTTGCTTTAAGGTGAGGTATGTATATATACATGTATAAGGTGTATATATATATATACATGTACAAAGCACATATTGTGATATTTCACTGGAACATGATATATGTTTTATGAAGAAAATGAAATAAAATAGAAAAAAAGAGCTTCATTTGTTTTATGTACTTCTTATGCTAATGTTCTTGTAACCGTAACCCCGTGAAAAATGTTGTTATTCTTTAAAAGAGAATTCGTAAGCTTGTATAACATACGTGTTTCAAATAAAAAAGAAGAAAATTTTAGCCATTCTTTTTACTACATATATATAACCATTTTCTATTTAAAACAATACTTGATACATATTTAGCACTGTGAAAATACTTTGTATTGTGATTTTTTGATAAGCTTGTTAAATTATTTTAAAAGATCGTATGTGAAAAAGTTACTAGACTAATTAAACATCATTAAAAGATTGGGAAACACACTACCCTATCTAGTATTATTTTTCAAAATTAATTTTTGTCCAGAGCATAACTCAAAAAGCCTTTGAGATATCAACATGAAACTTCATAGGTGCATAGATCTCACTCAGGAGGTGTGCAGTGCACAAGAATGATAACTCTACCTTTCATAATTTTTGAGTTATTGCCCTTTGTTATTTTTCATACTTATTTTTTCACCTAAGTGGAGCATAACTCAAAAAGTGTTTGAGATGTCAACATGATACGTCATAGGTGGATAGATCTTTTTGAGGGGGAATGCTGTGCGCAAGAATGATAACTCTTTGCTATATAATTTTTGAGTTATTGCCCTATGTTCTTTTTCATACAATTTTGTCCGGAGCTTATCTCAAAAAGTATTTGAGGTCTCAACTTGAAACTTCATAGGTGGATGGATCTCATTGAGGAGGAGTGCAGTGCACAAGAATGATAACTCTACCCTGCATAATTTTTGAGTTATTGCCCTTTGTTATTTTTCAAAATTAATTTTGTCCAGAGCATAACTCAAAAAGCCTTTAAGATATCAACATGAAACTTCATTGGTGCATAGGTCTCACTCAGGAGGTGTGCAGTGTACAAGAATGAGAACTCTACCTTTCATAATTTTTGAGTTATTGCCCTTGTTATTTATCCTACTTAATTTTTTACCTGAATGGAGCATAACTCAAGAGTTTGAGTTGTCAACATGAAATGTCATAGGTGGATAGATCTTATTGAGGAGGAATGCTGTGTGCAAGAATGATAACTCTTCCCTATATAATTTTTTAGTTATTGCCCTTTGTTCTTTTTCATACTATTTTGTCCGGAGCTTTTCTCAAAAAGTATTTGAGGTACCAACTTCAAACTTTATAGGTGGATAGATTTTACTGAGGAGGGTACAGCACACAAGAATATAATAACCTACTATCCATAATTTTTCAGTTATTGCCCTTTGTTATTTTCAGCCATCAGTATTCATATAGGTTTCAAATCTGTAATCACTTCAGCCATCAGTTTTCATTACAAAAAGACCTCTTAAAATGGAATTATTCTGCTCTACTACATATACATTCTTCCAATGAGCAAACACATTCGGCGGGGGATTGCCATGTTGACATGGCTCCTGTAATATATGAGATTCCTGTTTAATGACTAGGCATACTCCACGGTCTCTCTCGGTTTTTCTGATCCAAATGTTTGTCTTAATTTGTAATTTGTCTGTTCAAGTTATAAGTGTAATCCTATATACCTGTATAATACAGGGACATAAATAACCGTCTGGTTAGCTCAATAGGTAGAGATTTGGACTGCGCATCGAGAGACCAGTGTTCGATTTCCGGTAATTTTCGCTGTAATTGATCGTGAAATCTTTTCTACGGTCATTCGTACTGTAGCCTGTACAGAAGTTATTTTCTTGTGAACGTGAAGACACTTGTACTGGTAAACTGCTTGAAAGCCTGCCCAGGAACGATGTGATGGTTAAACTCTGGTGAAAGTAGCATACTGGTAAACTACAACACTATACCGAAACCCAGGGATAACTCAAATTACGGTAGGTAGGTTACTAGTATGTACCATCGAGAAACTTCTTCCAAAATAAATCTAAGATTAAAGTATGTTTGACATGTAGACCTATGAAGCTAAGGGGAAGACAACACATCTAACCTCCCTTGATGAACTTAATATAAACGTCATCTCTATTTATATTGCTTACGCGTTTACCGTATATTTATATAAAAAGTGGATGTATTTCTTTGTGATGATTATTAAAAAAAATATTTTTCATCTTATTTAACAGTTTCTTTTGATAATATAACACTTTGAAATATTAAAACATTCCACTGTCTATCTGATTAGATTATAACGTTACAATATAAACTACATGCAACAACGTCAGGACGAGAAAACGCGGAAGAACGTGGGTTTAATTAATTCTGACGAATACAGAATTTACCAGTTCAACTTTAGGATTATTTTTGTTAATTTTTACGCTAGTCAAATTGTAAAATATGGACAAATAACAGTCGTGAAGAGACCAAACTGCATCTTGCAGAGATGGAGTCGTACAGTACAGGCAAAATAACGCCGTTATTGAAAGAAGAGGTCAAATATTACATACAGTCACGGAAAGAATGAATTAATTATCGAGTTTAATAAGGAATTCAAAAAAGATAGGATATGCTTAACAATTTATGTAATATAATATTACATACTACATATATAATCTTATATGTATTATATTTGCGGTTTCTACTATGTAAATTAACCCAACATGTCTATCAGCAAATAAAATGCAATACGAAGAAAAATTCTTTCTTTTAATTTTTTAGAATCCACACATGAACAACAACAGCTCTGGTTTAGGCTTATGAGCCCTTGACCTGACACGAAATAGCTACAATATCCCAATTCAAAACTATACAATAAAGTTCAATACAAAGATGGACATTAAATAATATAATTATTCAGTATCAACATATTGTAACTTATACGTATATTATCTGATGGTATGTGCTGTATATAAAGGAAACCCATTAGAACGGTTCTATACATAAATTTGATGTAAGTAAACCTAAAAGTAACCGTCAAAGTCTCAATGTCACCATATGATACCAACGTGGTCTGGATGTTTTAAGGCACTAATGTCACTAACTATTCACTATACTGTAATCTGTACCCAAAAAGAATATAAAGTTAAAACCTTTTAAAGTTGGTGAAAATTTTATACTATTCTAGAAATTGAGACCAGATGAGGTTGTTAAACTTGAGAGACGACGTGAACAGAATCGTAAAGCCTCTGAAAAATTCAGAGTGAAAAAGAAAACTGAGCTACAAACATTACAACAAGTAAGTCGTTCAAGAAATATTCTGAATTTCTATTGTATTCTAGTTTTTTCTTCAAATAATAGATAATGGATAGTATGTGCCATCAGCTGACAGTCAGACTAGTCTGTCCTTAATAATTTTAATTATTATTATTATTATTATTATTATTATTATTGATAATGATTATAATAATGATAATAATAATTATGATCATAATAATAATCAGGAAAAGGGAATGATGATGATATCTTTATTTAAAGAAGGTAACACATGAAGATTTCATACAAAACAAATTACATAATATTTCTGAAAAAATATTAGTATATAATAATAAACCAAAAAAACCCCGAAAAAAACATCATAATAAAACAACAACTATTACAATGACTAAATTAAAATTACAACAAACATAATTTGATTGATTTGAAAAACACTCCTTAATAATACACAGTTTACATTTACAAATGATTAAACAGATATACATGCAAAATAAATAGTTATGGTATCAATTAATAATCCACTTTAAGGGTTAGGGTGGTATTGTGGTAAAGTGTCTGCAGGCAAAACTGAGATCGAAGGTTCGAACCCTGCTGAGGTACATGCCTACTTGGACATGAAAAATGCATGAAGCTTACTTCTTATTTTAAACACTATCTTAAATTGTTTATTATAGTTCTGCATGTATGTATTCACAGTTGTGTCAAAAATTACAACAGAGGAATGATGAGTTGATGAAAGAAGTAGCTGACCTTGAAGCTGAACGCGATGCATGGTACTGTCGTCTGCTAGATTCTTTGCATAATACTGACTTGAAATATAAACAAAACTCTCCCGATTTGACGGACACGTAATCTGAAAATAGTTTTGAAAAAAAATGACCATAAGAAAAACATCCTAAGTAATGTGAACTTTAATTTCACATTTTGAAGCAAGTCTTTATTTACACGAAGTTAATTAAAGTTAAAAAGTTTCACTAATGATTTCTGCGGGGTCGGTGAAAAAAATGAAAATGCTTGAGAGAGAAATGGGAATGCTAAACGAAATTATTGTATAACGTTATGTTGTGTATTTACATATAGATGTATAATAAAACGTCATTCTCTGTCTAGACTAATACAATTCTTTATAATTTTACCCTTTTGTGCTTATAATAGATCTATATAAAATTGAAAATTTATTTTAGAATTTCATTGTACATGTATCATGACTCAAAACAAGATTGACTTGTTAGAATTATTTATCTAAAGGTAAACACTTTTCACATAATTTATGCAACATGATTCCTGTAAATATATATGATATGATCCAAGATGCATTATTAATGTGACATGAAAAACTATGACATGATCCTTTCGAGATAAATTCTTTATGAGTTGGTGAGACTATGTTGTGGCTCAATATTTACTATTGATATTGACACATACAATAAGATAAAAATTATATTGGTAAACCTATTTCGTATATAAATTACCATACGAAAATCCTGTTGAACTGAAGCACATTTACATCATTTTTGAATTATGACTTGCATCCCTGTGGCATGACAATGTGACATAACCAATGTAACATGATTCAAGTGACATTAACATAATTTCTGGCGTCATGACATTTTCTTATAGGCATTATTGTTGCTATGGTTACATGCAAAGCTGCATTACTGGCACTGGTACTGCAGTACGTACTGCAGCGATTTTGCAAGTACTGGTACCGTTACTTAATAACTCTTACAAAATGTTGCTACTACTGGTACTGGTACTGCATTACTGTCTTAAAAAAGTGGTACCGCTACTGCATTACAAGGCAGTACTTTGGTTTTGATAAAAATGTCATCAATTTTTTCATAGAGTAAAGTTGTAAATTCCATGTTTTATTTTTTATTTGTGAAAAAGTAAGTTGTCAAACCTATAGATATTTTGGTGCAATATTCCTTCAAATTTAAAGATAGTATTCATCATAAAAAGAAGTAAAAATTAAATTGAGATAAACAGACTCAATAGCTTTTTATATTACAATTTTTTATTACTACAAAGGAGTAAAAATAAACACTTATTAATTGCTTCTGTTCTAAATAATCCTATTTATTTCAAGTGATCTTGTTAGCACCATAAAAAGTTTTTACATATTTACTTTTGTATAAATTTACCAGAGGCGTGAAGGTGTGAAAGGCAACAAAAGACTGTTGTGTTTTTAATGAATTTAAAATGATTGCATTGTATTACAGTTGTAACCTGGTTACAAAACATGAATATGTGTTGTAAATATTGTTTGTAAAAAGTATGTTAGATAATTAAAGTTGTAAAAATGTAATGTTTACTTAAAAGTAAATAATGATTTTATTGCTTTGCTGAATAATGTTTACGGTTATTTTGTTTGACACTGTGTATTTATTCAAACTTTGATGAATATATAAAAGTAATGGCACTGATACTTAATAACTTCCCCTCAAAAATTACTGGTACTGCAGTACCGAGGAAAATCTAGTACTGCATAACTTGGCAAGTACTGGTACTGGTACTTAAGTACTACACCCGTAGTACTAATGCAGCTCTGGTTACATGGCACTTACAAGATTATCAACAGTAAAATAAAAACATACTGAAGAACATTTTAGTATACTATTATTCTAGGGGAATCATGTAATTTAAAGCATATTTACAATTTTGTTTGCAATGTCATGCATATATAATTGTTAATAAACAAGTAATGCATTTTTATTCAGATAATTAAATCAAGATCGTTATTTTTCAGTACGTCATAGGAAAATCAGTGCTGTATGCTGGCTGATTTTTGCCATGTCGTATGTTACTGGTATTGACAAGCGCGTGACAGAAACAGAAATCGCAACCTCGTATATCGGGGATAAGTTCGAAGAAAATAATAATGCTTTGATCGAAGCAAAAAAGCAGATTAAAACACTTAAACAGTCTTGTTCATCCTTTGAAGAAAAACTCAAAACAATGTCCGACAACAAAGCAAACACTGAGAAAAAGTTACTTGATCTTGAAATGAAATCAATGAAGGACAACCTTGTGTTCTATGGTATACCGGAAGTACCGGCTGATAGACCGGAAGACTGCCAAAAGATCGTTCAAGACATTATCCATAAACATCTAGAAATCACGGAGGACCTCTTTATCGATAATGCATACCGCCCTTTTCGTCGAAACGCGTCCCGGGAACCTCGCCCTATAATAGCTACGTTTCACTATAACAGGCAACGTGAGCTAGTGCGTAAAACATCTTTTGAGAAGAATACTTCCCTGAAGGAAGCTAACATTGGCATAGGGGCTCAACTCCCGAAAGAGGTTCGAGATGCACGCAAACCCTTGTATAGCGTAATGCGACAGGCAAAAAATGCTGGGAAAAACGTTAAATTTATCGGTAAGGAGCTTTTTATCAATGGACGACTGTACACTTCAGCGACCCATGAGCACATGGACTCTATTTAGGGGGGTCAAGAGCTATCCCTTAGCGTAGGAGCATGGAATATCAACGGATTAAAACGGAAGTTAGGGGATCATGACTTTATTGACTATATCAACTTATTATCATTATCAAGTGTTTTGACATTATTTTTTTAAGCGAGACGTGGATTTCTAGTGAAAATAGAACAAATCTTAACATTGATAGTTTTGAAAGTAATCATTTATATGGAGTTAAATCGAAACACAAAAAGACTGGACGTTTTTCGGGAGGTATTTCTCTATATTATAAAACATATCTTAAAGATAAAATAAGTATAATTGAAAAAAAAAACATCAATGGACTATTTTGGATAAAATTAGATAGAACTCTTTTTTCACAAGATACTGATATTTATCTATACCATGTTTACAAGAGACCCATAAGTAATAATTCGTATGTATTAGAAAATAATACTTTTGACTTTTTTGATTGTTTAGAATCAAATATTGTTCATTATGAAAACTTAGGCCATGTTCTCATTACTGGTGACATGAATAGTAGAACTTCTGATGATTACGATTTTATTGTTTTTGATAAATATTTAGTTGACAATCAACCTTTCATTTATAAATGTGATAGTATCTCTCGCAGATGTAGTAAAGATAAGGTCATTGATTCTTATGGGAGAAATCTGTTACAATTATGTCAATCGACCGGTTTTTTAATTGCAAATGGCCGATTAGGAAATGATACTTCAGGAGATTTTACTTTTTGTAACGATAGGGGTGCCAGTGTTTTAGACTATCTTCTACTTAAATATGATACTTTCAAATATATAGACAATTTTTCTATAAATGATTTCAATGAATTCTCCGATCATGCGTGTATGTCTTTTGAATTAAAGTCTAAATTCAGTGTTACATTAGAGTTTGACGGTACGAAATCAGAAAACACTCAAAATAATATAAAAACAATAGTTTTTGACACAAATAAGGTAAACTCTTTTAATTGTCTTTTAAGAAATGAATATGAGTCAATTAATAAATTGATAACACAAGTTAATTCTGGTGACGTCAATGAATCTGCCACACAATTCACAAATTTACTTCATTCAGCAGCTGAAACTGTATTCGGTAAGATAAATAACAAAAAATATATAATTAAATACGAAAATCACTTATGGTTTGATAGCAAATGTAAACAAGAAAAAATCAAATTTAAATCTCTTAAGAACTTGTATAATAGGAATAAAACGGATGAAAATAAACAAAGGTTTGTTAAAGCCAGGACACGATATAATAGGTTTAAAAAGAAAGCTAAGTTTAAATATAAATTAAAAGAGGGTGATCGTTTAAATAAATTAGCCTCCTCAAATCCACGTAAGTTTTGGAAAATACTTAAATCTAAGTACAAAAAAGAGAGCAAAACGGCAGAATCACTCACAACTGATGACTTATACACTAATTTTAAAAACATGTACGGTCAAAATGATAATTACGCAAATGATGTTTTTAATAACTCAACTCAACTCAACTCAAATATTTTATTTAAGTTTCATCTATGTGCATCTTTACATATATTTAAGAAGTAAAACACAGCATTTTTACACAACACAAAGCCACTCCTACATAAGGAGTTATAAGAGACTGTAAAACTATTAAAATAATCTTTAAAATAATCTCTAAAATATCTACTTTTTAAGAATAAAAAGTCAATATTTAGACACAATCTAACATGAATTACATATGTATATGATGAAAAAAAAAAAAAAAAAAAAAAAAAAAAAAAAAAAAAAAACGGATGAAAATAAACATTTAGATCATTCGTGATCTAAATGATTTTCATCCGACGATTAAGTTTACGCAAACCATTTCCAGTTCATGTGTTGATTTTCTTGATGTGCGTGTTTCCAAAAATAATTGCACTCTTTCAACGAACATATTCGTGAAAAACACTAATAATCATCAGTATCTTCATTATACCTCTTGTCACCCAAAAGCATGCAAGAATGGTATACCATACAGTCAAGGCAAGCGTTACCGCAGAATAATATCCGATGACAGTACATTCAAGGACTCTCTAGTTGATTTGAAAGACTTTTTTCTGAAACGTGAATACCCGAAAGAATTAATTGAC
>NW_026856364.1:0-20065 GCF_026571515.1 Ruditapes philippinarum
AAACTATCACCATAAAATTTTTATTGCGGCTAGAGTCCACAAACAGGCTTATCACCGTGGGTTGTGTCAGCTTCACTGCATTCCTTTAGTCTTTCACTATAGGTTTTATGGCGATTATAACCTCTAAAAGGTATGTCACTAGGTGGTGTGTCAGCTTAACTTGAGGCTATCACCTGGGGTTTATTGCGATCAGAAGCCTCTAAAACGCCTAGCTGTCACGTGGGTTCTGTCAGCTGAAGCGATCTCTTCGGGTATTAAATTGCGATCAGAACAGTCTGAAAGGCCTATCACCGTGGGTTGTGTCAGCTTAACTCCATTCCTTTAGGCTATCATTGTGGTTTTATTGCGATGAGAATCCTCTAAAAGACCCAAAACAGTGGGTTGTGTCAGATTCACTGCATTCCTAGAGGATCTCAATGTGTGTTGTTTTTCGATCAGAACCCACTTAATGTCCTATCACCGTGGATTTTGTCAGCTTTACTGCATTCCATGTTGCTATCAGCGTGGGTTTTATTGAAATCAGAAACCATTAAACAGCCTTTCACTGTGGGTTGTGGCACCTAACTTCATTCCCTGATACTATCATCGAGGGTTTCAATGCAGTCGGAACCCTCTAAATGGTCTATCACCGAGGATTGTGTCAGTTTTTCTGCATTCCTCGAGGCTATCACCGAAGAATATAGGCGATCAGATCTCGCTAAAAAGCAAGTTGCCGTGGGTTGTGTCAGCTACACTGCATTCCTTGAGATTATCACCGTGGGTTATATTGCGATCAGAACCTCTAAAAGGCATATCCACGAAGGTTTTGTCAGTTACACTGCATTCCTTGAAGCTATCACCTTGGGTTTTATTGCGATCAGAACCCACTAAAAGGCCTATCACTGTTGGTTGTGTCAGCTTCACTGCATTCTTTGAGGCTATGATGGTGGGATTTATTGTGACCAGAACCAGCTAAATGGCCTATCACCGTGGGTTGTGTCAGCTCATTGCATTCCTTAGGCGATCACCTGGGTTTATTGCGATTAAAAGCCTCTAAAATGCCTAGCTGTCACCATGGGTTCTATCAGCTTCACTGAATTTCTTGAAACTATCACTTTGGTTTGTTTAATTGCGATCAGAACCCTCTGAAAGGCCTATCAACGCTGGTTGTCTCAGCTTAACTCCATTCCTTGAGGCGATCATTGTGGATTTTATTGCCATGATAATCCTCTAAAAGACCCAAAACAGTGGGTTGTGTCAGATTGACTGCTTTCCTTGAGGTTCTCAGCGTGTGTTGTTTTGCGATCAGAACTATCACCGTGGGTTTTGTCAGCTTTACTGCATCCCATGAGGTTATCAACGTAGGTTTTATTGTGATCAGAAACCATTAAAAGCCTTTCACAGTGCATGGGTTGTGTCAACTAAAGAAGGCATTCCCTGAGGCTTTCACCGAGGGTTTCAATGCGATCGGAACCCTCTAAAAGGCCTATCACCGGGGGTTGTGTCAGCTTTACTGCATTCGATGAGGTTTTCAACGTAGGTTTTATTGTGATCAGAAACCATTAAAAAGCCTATCACAGTGGGTTGTGTTAACTAAAGGCTTTCTCTGAGGCTTTCACCGAGGGTTTCAATGTGATCGGAACCCTCTAAAAGGTCTATCACCGGGGGTTGTGTCAGCTTCGTTGCATTTCTTGAGGCTATCACCGAGGGTTTATGCGATCAGAGCCCACTCAAAAGCAAATCGCCGAGGGTTGTGACAGCTACACTGCATTCCTTGAGGCTATCACCGTGGGTTATATTGTGATCAGAACCCTCTAAAAGGCCTATCAACGAGGGTTTTGTCAGTTACACTACATTTTTATTGAAAGCCTAATCACCCAAATTTGTTTTTATTGCGAATCAAAACCCAACTAAAAAGGCCCCTATCACCACCGGGTTTGTGGCCCCAAGCTTCACTTGCATTCCCTTGAGGCTATTAAATCGTAAGTGTTTATTGAGAGCAGAACCCTCTAAAAAAAGCGTTCCCACTGTGGTGTATGTCAAGCTTCATTGTAGTCCCTTAATTGGGCCCTATCCACCGTAGGTTTTTTTATTGGTGATGAAGAAAATTCTCTTAATGCCTATCAAGGTGGTTTTGTGTCAATTTACTGTATTCCCTTTGAGGCTATTCAACGGTGGTTGTTTTCCATTTGATTATCAAAAATCCTCTCTCAAATGCCACTTTTCAAACCGTTCGGTTGTGTCACTTCAAAACTGCAATTTTTTTTGACGCCTATGAACGGTGGGGCATTTTTAATTTGCGACCGAACCCCCTTTTAAAAGGCCCATCCTGTGGGGGTTTGGGGTTTAGGGGTTTTTGCATTCCTTTTAAAAAGGGTAAAACGTGGGTCGATTTTTTTTCGCAATCCCAAAAAGTGAAAAAAAAACCTGTCCCCCGTGAGTTGTGCCCCATATAAATTGTATTCCTTTTAGGGTTAAACACAGTGGGTTTTTTATTGAAATTAGAACTCTGTAAAAAAGGCCCTTTTTTTTTCAGGTTAAAAGCCCCTTTCTTGAAAAGGTAGCTTTCAAAGTTGGGGGTTTTAAAGTGGAAAATTTGAAAAAATTTGTGATAAGAATCCCCCCTAAAAGGTGCATCGCCGTGGGTTGTTTGTTTCAGTGATACTGCGTTCCCTGAGGCTATCACCGCGGGTTTTATTGAGACAAGAAACCTATAAAAGGCCTATCAGCTGGGGGTGTCGAAAATTGTATCACTCAAACAACCCACGGCGTTACACCTTTTAGACTGTTTTTGCATTTTCTACAATTTTATAATTAAAGGGACTCCACTGAGATTTATTGACATGGCGGGACTGACAATGATTTTTTTAAATAAATGTTCCATTTGATGTTGATCAAGACAAATAACCTTTGTGCAAAATTTCACATCATTTGCTCTCTCCTTATTTTTAGAATAATTATTCAAATTGTTAAATATGACCCCAAACTGAAAAGCATGGCAACGCTTTTCACGTTAATAGCACAAAAGCACAAAATACAACTTTCAATTTATTTCTTAGTACATCTCTTAACTATCGTTGCATATATGTCTGTTTTAAATGCCTCGAGCAGCTCATTAATGTAAGAAATTCAAAAACTTTACATGTATGTTTTTTTAGGGTTTTAGACATCAGTTGAGTCCCAAAATTTAAGCAGTCCTGACATATCTTCAAATTCTTCATTGGTGGTTTCCCTGCTTTTTAAATTTATGTTAAACTATTCCTGGGAATGACCCAAGCACGATGATTGATCTCTACTCATTGCGCAAAAGATCGAACAACAACAAAAAAAAGATGCATAATTATAATTACACTAAATTTACAGTAATTTTGACAGCACTGGTCACATGAAAATTAATATGCCATTACCGTGAAATAAGTGAGGACGCGGAATTGGTGATGTTGAGTATATACAAATACTGTACTGTACAGTATGTATCTCGCACCGCCTGCAGGACAGGGCGGACCATATGATATAAATTTATATAATTATATAATATCATATAATTCTCTTGCACCAACCTTAAAATGAATAAAAGTTGATAAATGCATAAATAGCTAAAAAATAGAGTATCATTTCATTTCCCCTTCCTTTTATTATTGGCTAAAAACAGATTAACTGATTGAATATTGGTTGGTTAGACTTTATGTAGTACTTTAAAGTCTAAAAATGTTAATTTTAGTACAGCTAGACCCAATGATCGGGATATTTCTGTGAACATCGTATAAACCTACCAATCGCAACTTTTCGGCCTTTTCCGTCAGTCTTCGGATGTTCCGATTGCTGTTTCACTTCTCGCACCGTCTCGGACAAATATGGTAATCATACCCAACAAAAGTTACAAATAAAAAGGTGAATAACGCGTATGTAAATGATTTTTCATTCATGATGACATAAGCTATTCAACAACTCACAATTATAGTACGTATTATATTTACGAAATTGCCGGAATGTGACTTATTAGTCTACTTTCTTCAGAAACATTTCTGACCCACCTGGCATCCATGATTTCTCCACTTGTGTCTTGTCACGCGGATTTTAGAAAACAAGAAATAAATGATTTTTAGAATCCATCTTCACTCAATCTGAGTAGCTCGATGACATTTAGTTCAATGTTACTTCGACCTAGGAGTATACACTTGGCTGCGTTGCAGTGATTTTTAGCGGAAAAGAGTCAACTCGGCCCTATACCAACTCGGCACGGGTCAACTCGGCCCACTTTACAAAAATATATAGGCCTATAACGTATTTACTTTGCTTTGCATGTTGTTAAGGTAAATGTATATTAAGAAATATCTTATTATTATTATAATATAATTATGAATTACAGTCAACCCGGCCCCAAGTCAACCCGGCCCCAAAATTGGTCAGTCCGGCCCCACAGTATTTTTATTTGGTCAATGCGGCCCCAAAATTGGTCAGTGCGGCCCAAAATCGGTCATTCCGGCCCCAAAATATATATTTTTCAAAGAAAACTATTTAAGTCATTTTGTTGTATGATGGAAAAAAATGATTTATTATTAATTGAAGATTATTAACTATAGAACAATAGTAAAAAAAAAACATGAACTGGCATAAAAGTGTTGGTAAATTTAATTGCGCCGATTAAGACTTTAATACCCAATAGTGATAATGAATAATTATATAACATCAACAATTATATGTACATCAACATTAATTCAGATGTGATAATCAAACAGTTTAAAGCGATCAATTAACAAAAAAGGTAAACATGTCTTACACTTTACTATATTATGTATTAATAATGGCTATATGCTACATGTATATGTAGTTTATTGCCAAATAAAATATTAGATTGAATTAATCTTGATTTAATATGTATAACAATGTGTATTGTTATTCAATAAATACATTAATACATTTATTGTTATGGACAAATCTATTGACATGTGCAAATCTTTACCCACCTGTGCAGCGATAATTGCATTATCGCACTTATCAAAACTTTCACACATTTAAAGACACACGTTATCTAAATTGATATATATACAGGGTTCCCACGCTACCGGGAAAACGGGAAAAGTCCGTGATTTTCAAAATCGCGGCTCCCGGTCGTGAAAACGCCGGGAATTCGCTCCGTCCGGTAAAAGTCCGGGAATAGTCCGGGATTTAGTCCGTACCGCTAAGGGAAGTAATCGATATTGAACAATATGGCTGCCGCCGAAGCAACGTCCATTTCCTGGTTTGAATTATTGATGTTTTCTTCCACCGAGGATGGTTTTAACAAGCTATCTTGGTATTTTGAACATTTTACAAATCAAATTCAGCTTTGTATACGGCAAATGCCGTAATGGCTTTGAAACCTCGCTAGAAAGTAACAATAAAAACGAACGAAAAAATAATAAGCACGTCCGTGTTTCCTTTTACTGAACAGTCGTCCAGTTGATTCAGCAAATATGTCGTCTGCGCTAGTGCGCCAGTTGCGAGACAGAGAAATAGGAATAGGAAAAAAAATCAACAAAACTAATTACACCTTATACATTTGGATCTGACTGGCATCAAAAAATGACATTTTTTGTAATATATATGAGCCTAGTCCAATATATTAGACGTTACAGGCTTGTTATAGTTTTATGTTGGTCAAGCCTGACGTCTAATAGTTATTGCTCAAAAACGTGTAGCATTTTGAAAAATTAAAAAAATGTCTGTTGACTTGCCTTTCAAGCTTTATTCAAAAGCGTATCTTCTGTTCTTTCAATTGCATGGTCTATCATTAACAAAAAGTTTCAAAAAATGTACTTATCAATTAAAAATAAAATATAAATATCAATCTATTTCGCTTATCGGCCATACTGGTTAAGTAGAGCGTTTTACAGATTGATTCCAATTTTTTGAACGGAAAAATATTTTCGAACACACTGACGGTGCATGGGCAATTATTTCGTTGAAAAAATATTGCGTTAGAAACTTCTGGACTCATTTAAACGCTTGCATTTGAATTAGCCAATCAGATTTCGCGCACTGTATGGCGGCCATTTGTATATCGGCTGTACATGGAATTTAATTAAATGAGAGGATTTAATAATGACTTTTCGGGTGTGACAGTTCAATTATTTTGTTAAAAGGTATTTGATTTATAGTTTTGTTCATAAATAGTTCAAAATTTATATAAATACACGCTGTTTTAATTGTTTAAATGCATTAGATCTAAATCGATGTCTAATGTCATTTTTTTTGCTACACGATTTTGCAAAGATCTGTTAAGACCTAACGTAACATGGAAAATGAAAAATGTAAAATATCAGATTAATGAATGATAAATATAAAATAGGTTACGTATAGGTCTTATAATTAGGACTAATATGAGCCATCCTATGAGAAAACCAGCAAGGTGTGTTTGTGACAAGCATGGATCCAGATGAGTCCTTCACATCTGCACAGTCTCATAAGGATCCATACTGTCTGCCTAAAGCTTGTGTAACATTTTTAACACCTGAAAGTAAACTTCATGGATCCTGATGTGACTGCATGGATAGCCAAGCTTGTCTGGATCCATGTTAGTCCCATGCTATTGCTAGTCACACAAGCACTTTGTTGGTTTTCTTGTGGTGCTGCTAAAAAATATGTAATTACTTTGCTGAAAATTTAATATAATTGCCTCGTTTCTCATTTACAATTAAAGTTTTGTTATGACTGACCCATGTTTCAATATTGTAAATATATACTGTTTTGCTTTTCATTTTTTTTTTCTACATCATACTGCTTTAAAATCGTTTTCGATCACTCTAAGCAGGTATACATTGTATACATTTAAGAAACAGCTTTAAGATACAAGGGAATCCGGGAACCAGTCCCTAGCTCTTATTGAAAAGACCCGTTGGTTCTTTTACATGCCCAGTGTATAGCACTGACACATGCGAGGATTACCTGGATTTCTTACTAGTACACCTCTAGGTAGGTGGGAAACACTGAAAGTGTCTCTGAAAAATCCCAAGGGTGTAACCCAGGATCGAACCCGGGACCTCAGGAGTGATAGTCGGTGGTCATTTCATTAAAATGACAAAACTCTTACAGTACAGGCCAATTAAGATTTGTCATTAGTGCAAGTAAAATGAACAATATTTTTATATACCCGTTTAAAAAACGGGACATATTATGTTTTCACCCTTTACGGGCTGGTGGGAAGTCTGGAAAAAACCTGGAATTCTCAAATTGAAAAACCTGGAATTTAAAAAAAAATCCTTGAAAAAACCTGGAAAAAACCTGGAATTTCACTCCTAAATAATAGTGGGAACCCTGTATATACAATCAAGTATAATTAATATTTCAGATACCATCCATTGTTTTGCGAGAATATTATCAAGAAGAAATGAAATTACTCTTTGTAATTATGCCCCCATTTTGAAAAAAAGGGGGTATATTGCTTTGCACTTGTCGGTCCGTCGGTCCGTAGACCAAATGGTTTCCGAGTGATAACTAAAGAACCCTTAGGCCTAGGAACTTCAAACTTGGTATGGTGATTGGTCATGACCAGTAGATGACCCCTATTGATTTTGGGGTCAAGGGGTCAAAGGTCAAGGTCACATTGACCTTGAAAAGCAAAAACGGTTTCCGATCAATAACTAAAGAACCTTAAGGCCTAGGAACTTCAAAACTTGGTATGGTGATTGGTCATGACCAGTAGATGACCCCTATTGATTTTGGAGTCAAGGGGTCAAAGGTCAAGGTCACATTGACCTTGAAAGCAAAAACGGTTTCCGATCAATAACTAAAGAACCTTAAGGCCTAGGAACTTCAACTTGGTATGGTGATTGGTCATGACCAGTAGATGACCCCTATTGATTTTGGGGGTCAAGGGGTCAAAGGTCAAGGTCACATTGACCTTGAAAGCAAAAACGGTTTCCGATCAATAACTAAAGAACCTTAAGGCCTAGGAACTTCAAACTTGGTATGGGGTGATTGGTCATGACCAGTAGATGACCCCTATTGATTTTGGAGTCAAGGGGTCAAAGGTCAAAGGTCACATTGACCTTGAAAGCAAAAAACGGTTTCCGATCAATAACTAAAGAACCTTAAGGCCTAGGAACTTCAAACTTGGTATGGTGATTAGTCATGACCAGTAGATGACCCCTATTGATTTTGGGGTCAAGGGTCAAAGGTCAAGGTCACATTGACCTTAAAAGCAAAAACGGTTTCCGATCAATTACTAAAGAACCTTAAGGCCTAGGAACTTCAAACTTGGTATGGTGATTGGTCATGATCAGTAGATGACCCCTATTGATTTTGGGGTCAAGGGGTCAAAGGTCAAGGTCACATTGACCTTGTAGGTAAAAACGGTTTCCGATCAATACCTAAAGAACCTTAAGGCTTAGGAACATTAAACTTGGTATGGTGATTGGTCATGATCAGTAGATGACCCCTATTGATTTTGGGGTCAAGGGGTCAAAGGTCAAGGTCACATTGACCTTGTAGGTAAAAACGGTTTCCGATCAATAACTAAAGAACCTTTAGGCCTAGGAACTTCAAACTTGGTATGGTGATTGGTCATGATCAGTAGATGACCCATATAGATTTTGGGGTCAAGGGGTCAAAGGTCAAGGTCACATTGACCTTTTTAATTAAAAAACGGTTTCTGATCATAACAAAAAGAACCCTTAGGCCTAGGAACTTCAAACTTGGTATGGTGATTGGTTATGACCAATCAGATGACCCCTATTGATTTTGGCGTTAAGGGGTCAAAGGTCAAGGTCACATTGACCTTGTAGGTAAAAACGGTTTCCGATCAATAATGAAAGAACCCTTAGGCCTAGGGACTTCAAACTTGAGATGGTGATTGGTCATGATCAGTAGATGACCCCTATTGATTTTGGGGTCTAGGGGTCAAAGGTCAAGGTCACATTGACCTTGTAGGTAAAAATGCTTTCGGATCAATAACTTAAGAACCCTTATGCCTAGGAACTTCAAACTTGGTATGGTGATTGGTCATGACCAGCAGATGACCTATTGATTTTGGGGTCAAGGGGTCAAAGGTCAAGGTCACATTGACCTTGTAGGTAAAAACGGTTTCCGATCAATTAACTAAAAACGCTTAGGCCTAGGAACTTCAAACTTTGTGTGATGATTGGTCATGACCAGCAGATGACCCCTATTGAGTTTTAGGTGAAGGGGTCAAAGGTCAAGGTCACATTGACCTTTTAAGTAAAAACGGTTTCTGATCAATAACTCAAGAACGCTTAGGCCTAGGAACTTCAAAACTTGGTATGGTGATTTGTCATGACCAGCAGATTACTCCTATTGATTTTTGGATCAAGGGGTCAAAGGTCAAGGTCACAATGACCTTGTAAGTAAAAACGGTTTCTGATCAATAACTAAAGAACGCTTCGGCCTAGAAACTTCAAACTTGGCATGGTGATTGGTCATGACCAGCAGATGACCCCTATTGATTTTGGGGTCAAAGGTCAAGGTCACATTGACCTTTTAAGTAAAAAACGGTTTCTGATCAATAACTCAAGAACGCTTAGGCCTAGGAACTTCAAACTTGGTATGGTGATTTGTCATGACCAGCAGATTACTCCTATTGATTTTGGGATCAAGGGGTCAAAGGTCAAGGTCACAATGACCTTGTAAGTAAAAACGGTTTCTGATCAATAACTAAAGAACGCTTCGGCCTAGAAACTTCAAACTTGGCATGGTGATTGGTCATGACCAGCAGATGACCCCTATTGATTTTGGGGTCAAAGGTCAAGGTCACATTGACCTTGTATGTTAAAACGGTTTCCGATCAATAATAAGAGAACCCTTAGGCCTAAGAACTTCAAACTTGGCATGGTGATTGGTCATGACCAGCAGATGACCCCTATTGATTTTGGGGTAAAGGGGTCAAAGGTCAAGGTCACATTGACCTTGTAGGTAAAAACGGTTTCTGATCAATTTACTAAAAACGCCTAGGCCTAGGAACTTCAAACTTTGTATGATGATTGGTCGTGACCAGCAGATGACCCCTATTGAGTTTTGGGTCAAGGGGTCAAAGGTCAAGGTCATGACCAGTAGATACTTTATAACCCTTATTAATTGTTTGATCACTGGGTCAGACGTCATGCATAATAACCTTATCACATGACTAATTGGCTGCTGATAGGGGGCATACATGTTTTACAAACATATCTTGTTTAAGTAAATTTACCAGCATTATTATGTCTAAATTTAGCTAGCATAAGTAATGCCATAGAAGAAATAGCTGCGTTCCTTTTTCTTTTAAAAGTTTAGTTTTTCTTTAAAACTAATATAGATTAGAACTATATATCATCACATGAATAATGTGCGTATTAAATGTTGAAGGATTCCTAAATTTAACATCTTTATAATTCAATGTTACTGAACTTCGTGCTTTTTGAATAAAAACACTATTCATCTGCTGATAACGTACCAACTACTATCGGAAATTTGTTTATTGATAGTTTTTCTATAAAATAAATAATAAAAGATTTATTTTCTTTAACTTTTGTTGATGTTTTTGTTGTCAATTTTTATTTTGTTTCTTGATAACTGTTTATATTTTAAAGCAAAATAAATAATAAAAAAATGGGGCCGGGTTGA
Organism: Ruditapes philippinarum; assembly: GCF_026571515.1. Taxonomy (NCBI): domain Eukaryota; kingdom Metazoa; phylum Mollusca; class Bivalvia; order Venerida; family Veneridae; genus Ruditapes; species Ruditapes philippinarum. The sequence goes on from NW_026856364.1 coordinate 10,576, forward strand.
CCAGAAATAACATTGGTTTGGGGCCGGGTTGACCAATTTGGGGCCGGGCTGACTTGGGGCCGGGTCGACTTGGGGCCGGGTTGACTTGTACCGCATAATTATACATTGTACCTCTGCCGAAATAAAGTATATTTAGAAAAAAAAGTTATTTATTTGTCTTGCAGATTCGATAAAATTAATATAGACACAGGCACGATTATCGGACCTGGGAAGAAAAAATATGAACAGATTGATAAAATAACTTCATATTTTTTCTTCCCAGGTCCGATACTTGTTCCTGTAAATATAGATATAATAAAAATGTGTTTCCTTAGAAGTTAGATGCATTTTGTTTTTAAAGTAATTTTCAAAAAAATATGAAACAAAAACGTGTTTACTTAATAGCATAAGCTTCTAATTAATTGCAGGTGGTCACTAATCAAATTTGAATGAATGAGTCAATCATAATTATCACCTAATTAATCAGTATCCTTAACATACACATTGATTGATAATAATAGCCTGTGACAATAGGAGTCCTTTGATGTCTTTTACCCATTTTTAAAAGTGGGCCGAGTTGGCCTGTGCCGAGTTGGAGTAGGGCCGAGCTGACTCGGGGGCCGAGTATGTTTTAGGGCCGAGCTGACCCGGATTCATTTTTAGCAGGCTGGCTGGTAAGGTTAAAATGCCAAATCGGGCTTATGTCAGCAGGTAAAGGGTCAACAAATTCACATACAAATTGGTACTTTCCTCAATAAAACTTTTCAATATCCTTGAGTAGAGGTCTGTTACTCATTATGCCCCCATTTCGAAGAAAAGGGGGTATATTGCTTTGCACTTGTCGGTCCGTCTGTCCGTAGACCAAATGGTTTCCGAGTGATAACTAAAGAACCCTTAGGCCTAGGAACTTCAAACTTGGTATGGTGATTGGTCATGACCAGTAGATGACCCCTATTGATTTTGGGGTCAAGGGGTCAAAGGTCAAGGTCACATTGACCTTTTAAGCAAAAACAGTTTCCGATCAATAACTAAAGAATCTTAAGGCCTAGGAACTTCAAACTTGGTATGGTGATTGGTCATGATCAGTAGATGACCCCTATTGATTTTGGGGTCAAAGGGTCAAAGGTCAAGGTCACATTGACCTTGTAAGCAAAAACGGTTTCCGATCAATAACTAAAGAACTTTAAGGCCTAGGAACTTCAAACTTGGTATGGTGATTGGTCATGATCAGTAGATGACCCTATTGATTTGGGTCAAGGGGTCAAAGGTCAAGGTCACATTGACCTCTTGGGTAAAAACGGTTTCTGACCAATAACAAAAGAACCCTTAGGCCTAGGAACTTCAAACTTGGTATGGTGATTGGTTATGACCAGCAGATGACCCCTATTTATTTTGGGGTTAAGGGGTCAAAGGTCAAGGTCACATTGACCTTGTTAGGTAAAAACGGTTTCCGATCAATAACGAAAGAACCCTTAGGCCTAGGAACTTCAAACTTGATATGGTGATTGGTCATGATCAGTAGATGACCCCTATTGATTTTGGGGTCAAGGGGTCAAAGGTCAAGGTCACATAGACCTCTTAGGTTAAAACGGTTTCCGATCAATAACTAAAGAACCCTTAGGCCTAGGAACTTCAAACTTGGTATGGTGATTGGTCATGACCAGCAGATGACCCTATTGATATTGGGGTTAAGGGGTCAAAGGGCAAGGTTACATTGACCTTGTAGGTAAAAATGCTTTACAATCAATAACTTAAGAACCCTTAGGCTTAGGAACTTCAAACTTGGTATGGTGATTGGTCATGACCAGCAGATGACCTATTGATTTTGGGGTCAAGGGGTCAAAGGTCAAGGTCACATTGACCTTGTAGGTAAAAATGGTTTCCGATCAATTAACTAAAAAACGCTTAGGCCTATGAACTTCAAACTTTGTATGATGATTGGTCGTGACCAGCAGATGACCCCTATTGAGTTTTGGGTCAAGGGTCAAAGGTCAAGGTCACATTGACCTTGTAAGTAAAAACGGTTTCTGATCAAAAACTTAAGAACGCTTAGGCCGAGGAACTTCAAACTTGGTATGGTGATTTGTCATGACCAGCAGATTACCCCTATTGATTTTGGGATTTAGGGGTCAAAGGTCAAGGTCACATTGACATTGTAAGTAAAAACGGTTTCTGATCAATAACTAAAGAACGCTTCGGCCTAGGAACTTCAAACTTGGCATGGTGATTGGTCATGACCAGCAGATGACCCCTATTGATTTTGGGGTCAAAGGTCAAGGTCACATTGACCTTGTATGTTAAAACGGTTTCCGATCAATAACTCAGGAACCCTTAGGCCTAGGAACTTCAAACTTGGTATGGTGATTGGTCATGACCAGCAGATGACCTATTGATTTTGGGTCAAGGGGTCAAAGGTCAAGGTCACATTGACCTGTAGGTAAAAACGGTTTCCGATCAATTAACTAAAAACGCTTAGGCCTAGGAACTTCAAAATTTGTATGATGATTGGTCGTGACCAGCAGATGACCCCTATTGAGTTTTGGGTCAAGGGGTCAAAGGTTAAGGTCATGACCAGTAGATACTTGATAACCCTTATTAATTGTTTGATCACTGGGTCAGAAGTCATGCATAATAACCTTATCACATGACTAATTGGCTGCAGATAGGGGGCATACATGTTTTACAAACATATCTTGTTTACTGTAAAAATGTTAAACAATGAAAGTGATGATGAAAACATATAAAAAGTAACAAAAGTAATCATTACCAGTAATATATAATTATGGGCCGAATTGACCCGTGCCAAGTTGGAATAGGGCTGAGCTGACTCGGGGGGCCGAGTACGTTTTAGGGCTGAGCTGACCCCGATTCCCTTTGTCATATAAAAAAGATAAAGAATCGTATTTCTTGAACGATTTAATAAAAACGTTTCTTTTAAACTTTGTTTATTGAGCATAAAATATGACATTAACAGGAGAAAAATATTTAGTAACTGTCACTTTTCAAGTTTTGTGAGAATATTTTCCCCTGTTTTTGTGTCGCCTCTATGGAGTAGTGGCGACATATAGGGATCACTTCTCCGTCGTCTGTCTGTCCGTCCGTCACAAAACTTGTCCGGACTACTCCTCATAAACTACTGGTGCATTTCGTCCAAGCTTTACAGGAATGATCAGTACCAAGTCTAGTTGTGCATATTGTCAGCATTTTCCGGTTCAATGATTTTTGTCAGAGTTATGGCCCTTTAATAATTTTTATTTTTAAAGTTTGTCCGGACTACTTCTCTTATACCATTAATGCAATTTCAATGAAACTTTACAGGATTGATCTGTAGCTCAAGTCCTTGCGCATATTGCACGGGTTTTCCGGTTGAATGATTTTTGGCCGAGTTATGGCCCTTTGATAAAAAGGTGTTTTTTTCAAAAGCTTGTCCGTACTACTCATAAACTCCTGGTGCAATTTTATCCAAACTTTACAGGAATGATCAGTACCAAGTCTAGTTGTGCACTGTCCGTCTGTCACAAAATTTGTCCCAACATGAAATTGGCCATCATGAGGCGACACATGTGATTACTGATCGCTCTTGTTATAACACTGTAACGGTTCAAGCCACACGAACCCTGTCGGTGAAAAGCTAGATCACCACCGAGAGTGGTCCTATTTTTTGAGTTACAGTAAAGACTGTCTTAGCGACCCCCTGTATATAGCGACGTTCTGTCTTTAGTGACCATAGTTAGGTGCGCCGAACAGTATTTACTATATAAATGGTCTGTATGTAGCGACTCCCTGTCTAGTCCGTACAACGACCATGATTTAGTCACCCGTTACGGTATTTGAGCCGTGAACAGCGACTTTTGCAATGGGAGCAAGGTGACGACTTTGGCGAAGAAGTCGCCTTCGGATCAGCGACTTTGCCTTAAACAAATTTCAATGAGATATTAATCTTTATAATTTTCCGTCATACTTATTTACGCCGATAGGTCTATTAATAATTTGTTTACCTCTCAATTACAACCAATTACCGTTAATCCGCTAATTACGAACGCGTGATAACATCAACAAAGTTCGATACACGCTGCAAGGCAAGAGTTCATTATGTTTATCTTTACTCATTACGTATTCATGCGATTGACGAATCAGAACGAGCGTTGTATCTACGGCAGTTTGCATTGACCAATCTGCGACACGCTAATAAACTGTGGCTGTTTGTTGACAATTACACAAAATGGCGACATATTAAATCAATTTTCGCCGATAGAATGATGAAAGACACCTGCGGTGTTTTGGTGAGAAGAGATAAACAATGCCAAACGTCTTAAAGGTGTGATTATGTTTGAAACCTCGATTGTTAATTTTTTTCGGAGCACTTATCTGTAGAAATTATGTGAAGATTTGTATCTAATGTTTTATTAATACATTGAACTCCGGGAAGTCAACAGGCTGATTATACAAAATTTAATGTCTCTACAGTAATATTTCATTAGTAAAATTGAAATTAAACATTTTTTTACAATCAGAATTATCAATATAAATTACATTTTAATGAACATGTTACTTTTAAATACTAATGTTATGGTGTAGTTTATAATCTTAACCAATTATACATGCAATTTTAATACTCTGTATTTTATAAATGATATGTTTAATATCAATAAATATATAATTAAACCCTTAGTATGGTACTATCCTGCTTTTCAACAAAATATTGGTATGATATGTTCATATATTCGAATTATGTAGAGACTGTCCACAGTGACTCCCTGTCTATAATGACCTTTTTTCTTTTCTCCCATCGAAGGTCACTGTAAACAGTCTTTACTGTATTGCCCTTTGTTAATTTTTATACTTTATTTTTGTCCGGGCCATTTCTTATGATTTATAAAAGCTATGGGCTTGAAACTTCAAAGAATGATATATCTCATTAAGAAGAAGTGCAGTGCATAAGGACAGGTACTCTGCACTTCTTATTTTTAGCTCACCTGTCACAAAGTGACAGGGTGAGCTTTTGTGATCGCTTTTCGTCCGGCGTCCATCCGTCGTCCGTCCGTCCGTAAACTTTTACTTTAAATGACATCTCCTCATAAACCACTAAGCAAACTTCATCTAAACTTCACAGGAATGTTCCTTTGGTGGTCACCTTTAAAAATTGTTCAAAGTATTTAATTCCATGTAGAACTCTGGTTGCCATGGCAACCGAAAGAAAAAACTTTAAATATCTTCTTTAAAAAAAACCTAAGAGGTAGAGCTTAGATATTTGGCATGAAACATCTTCTAGTGAGTGCCTACCAAGTTTGTTCAAATAAAAGCCCTGGGGTCAAAATTGGCCCCGCCCCAGGGGGTCATTGATTTTCCCTATATGCACATAGTAAAAACTTAAAAAATCTTCTTTTAAAGAACTAAAAGAGCTAGAGGTAAGATATTTAGCATGAAACATGTTCTAATGGGTGTCTACCATGTTTGTTTAAATAAAAGCCCTGGTGTCAAAATTGGCCCCGCCCCAGGGGGTCATTGATTTTCCTAATATGTATATAGCAAAAACTTAAAAAATCTTCTTTGAAAAAACCCAAATAGCTACAGTTTAGATATTAAGCATGAAACATCTTCTAGTGAGTGTCTACAAAGTTTGTTTAAATAAAAGCCCTGGGGTCAAAATTGGCCCGCCCCGGGGGTCATTGATTTTCCTTATATGTGTATAGCAAAAACTTAAAACTCTTCTGTGAAAAAACTGAAATAGCTAGAGTTTAGATATTAAGCATGAAACATCTTCTAGTTAGTGTCTACAAAGTTTGTTCAAATAAAAGCCCTGGGGTCAAAACTGGCATCGCTCTAGTGTATAGTGTATATAACTATATGTGTATAGTAAAAATCTTCTTTGAAAAAACCCAATGAGCTCAGAGCTTAGATGTTTAGCATGAAACATCTTCTTATGACTATTATGAGTGTCTACCAAGTTTGTTCAAATAAAAGCCCTTGGACTAAAATTGGCCCTGCCAGGGGGGGGGGGGGAGGCCTATATACAGGTGAGCAACCTCAGGGCCATCATGGCCCTCTTGTTTGAGTTATTGCCCTTTGTTAATATTCATACTTTATTTTTGTCTGGGCCATTTCTCCTTAACTATAAAAGCTTTGAACATGAAACTTCATAGGATGATAGGTCTCATTGAGATGAAGTGCAGTGCACAAAAACCAGTACTCCATGGTTTTTGAGTTATTGCCCTTTGTTAATTTTCATACTTTAATTTTGTCCGTGCCATTTCTCTTCAACTATAAAAGCTATGGACTTGATTATCTTCATAGGATGATAGATCTCATTAAGAAGAAGTGCAGTGCACAAGAACTGGTAATCTGCACTTCTTATTTTTTAGTTATTGCCCTTTAGCAGTGTTTATAAATAACCTACATTTAAGAAGAAAATGCAACTATACTGTTCACAAGGCGACACATCCGACTCGCTGAGTTCTAGTTTACTTTTACTTCTTTATTTCTTAAAGGATCAACTTCATACTTCAAATATACGTGCCTTATCATCAACCAAATCTTATGTGACAAGGGTCATAACTCTAGCACCAATATTTTATAGATTTATCTCCCCTTGAACTTAGAATTTTCCTTAAAAAAATATTTTTTACCGTTACTTATTTTATTCTTAAAGAATCAACTTCATACTTGAAATATATGTACCTTATCATTAACCACATGTTACGTAACAAGGTTCATAACTCTATAACTCTAGCACCAATATTGCAAGAATTATCTCCCCATAAACTTAGATTTTTTACTTGAAAAATGTTATTTCTTACTATAACTTTTTTAGTTTTAAAGGTGTCTACCTCAAACTTCAAATACTTATTCCTTAACATCAATTACATCTTATGTTACAAGGTTCATAACTCTTGAAGCAATATTACAGATTTTTCTCTTGGAACTTAGGATTTTCTTTAAGAAATATTATAACTTCTTTACCTTTTCAGGTATCTATTTCAAACTGCAAATATATACTTCTTATCATTACACAAATGTTGTGTGACAAGGTTCATAACTCTAGCATGACTTTTTCCAGAATTATTCCCCCTTGAACTTGGAATGTGTGTTAACAACTATGAATATGGTTAGTGATAATCACTTCTAGGCAAGAGGACAAAATTAATAAATTCTTGATTTTGACTTTATGCCCCTTTTTTCTACTAACAATTTTGGTTAAGTGTTTGGTACCACTTCACTTATTTCCTGTACAGCCTTTGCCTCCAGATGAGTGAAAATGTTTCAATAAAATCAAACTTGAGAAAAATGTACTAAGATTTTAGGAAAAGTAATAATATTCAAGATTCAAGTAATAATTAACATGCTATGTGCGATTAATGACTGATTTTTCCATATTTATACATGTACCTATATTTCTACTGCGTTACTTACACAGTAAGTGCTATTTTTGCATATTTTGTCCCCTTTTTCGTATTTTATGTGGGTTGTAAGTGCCATTGATAATGTGTAAATTGCTTCCTTTTGGTTATTTCACTAAATAATACTTTTAAACACATTTTCAAAATTTTCATGAAAATGAGCATGAACCTGGAGGTGTGCTGTTTTAAGGTATTGCTTTGAAACCATAAATACTAAGTGACCATCATCCCTGATTCCAGGTAAGAACTTATAATAGTCAAGCACACTGTCGTAAAAGCAGCAGGAAAAATAGACACTGGTTTATTATATTTATTAACCAGGTTTTCAATTTTGAAAATCCTGGTTATTAGATTGGGGTATGGCGGGCGGATGGGCGGATGGGCGGATGGGCGGGCGTCAAACGAAATTGTGTCCGCTCTGTAACTCTTCAACCCTTTGAAGAATTTTGATGAAACTTCAGACAAATGTTTACCACATCAAGATGACGTGCAGAACGCATGTTCCGCATGGCTGGCTCCAAGGTCAAGGTCACAGTGACATTAACATTGAAAATCCTGTCCGCTCTGTAACTCTTCAACCCTTTGAAGAATTTTGATGAAACTTCAGACAAATGTTTACCACATCAAGATGACGTGCAGAAACGCATGTTCCGCATGGCTGGCTCCAAGGTCAAGGTCACAGTGACATTAACATTGAAAATCCTGTTTACATGATTTTAACTTCGGGCGTCAAACGAAATTGTGTCCGCTCTGTAACTCTTCAACCCTTTGAAGAATTTTGATGAAACTTCAGACAAATGTTTACCACATCAAGATGACGTGGCAGAACGCATGTTCCGCATGGCTGGCTCCAAGGTCAAGGTCACAGTGACATTAACATTGAAAATCCTGTCCGCTCTGTAACTCTTCAACCCTTTGAAGAATTTTGATGAAACTTCAGACAAATGTTTTTACCACATCAAGATGACGTGCAGAACGCGATGTTTCCGCATGGCTGGCTCCAAGGTCAAGGTCACAGTGACATTAACATTTGAAAATCCTGTTTACATGATTTTAAATTCGGGCGTCAAACGAAATTGTGTCCGCTCTGTAACTCTTTCAACCCTTTGAAGAATTTTGATGAAACTTCAGACAAATGTTTACCACATCAAGATGACGTGCAAGAACCGCATGTTCCGCATGGCTGGCTCCAAGGTCAAGGTCACAAGTGACATTAACATTGAAAATCTGTCCGCTCTGTAACTCTTCAACCCTTTGAAGAATTTTGATGAAACTTCAGACAAATGTTTTTACCACATCAAGATGCACGTGCAGAACGCATGTTCCGCATGGCTGGCTCCAAGGTCAAGGTCACAGTGACATTAACATTGAAAATCCTGTTTACATGATTTTAAGCTTGATTTGGGCAGTCAAAGGTCATATCATCTTTGGAGGTAATTTAAAAAAGATATGATTATATTATTTTCATGTCTACTTTGTAAACTTGTTTTTCATTATACAGAATTATCAATATAAATTATAGTGAACAAATTCTTCTGGTGCTGAACTCGTCCTACATTTCTCAACGGATTTTGTTCAAACTTTCACAGAAGCTTGGTCATCAAGCACCCTGGCACATATTGTCGGGTTTATGTGATTGGATAGTTTTTGACCTAAATTATGGCCCTTGTTTTTTTCCTTATACAAATATTATAAGTGAACACTTCTTCAGTGGCAATTCTCCTACATTATTCATGTTTTACATTGCACATATTACATTGTTTGTTTGCTTGTATTTGTATTTCAAATACACACATAATTTATCTACAATGGTGATAATTGAAAACCTGGTTTCATGGCATTGCCATGTTTCTTGTTTATTATAAACTGATTTCTATACTTTCAGAGTGAACAATGATGGAATGAGCAATGAAGAGAGTTTCAGAATTTGTCTTCACATGTGTGTCTTGAACAACGTTGAGGTGTGGACAGAAAATACATGGAGCAAAATGGAGAAATGAAAAATTATTGTTGTTTTTTTCCTTACAATAGTTAATATCTTTAAGTTTTTCTAAAAAGAAAAAGTGAGGATATATATATTGTTTCAAACTTTACTTGAAAAGAAGTGTTTCAAA
>NW_026856365.1:0-24797 GCF_026571515.1 Ruditapes philippinarum
ACAGGAAACATGTAACAGCAATTGAAATATACTTTTAAACCACTTGTAGGTTGTTAAGACAGGCATAAAACATTATCAATAAAGTTTTTTTCATCTGTTTAACTTTAGTTATGATTTGTTCGATTAAGAGTTTGGTATCATTTTAAACAAAAGAATCAATGTGAAATGACTTGACGTTTGGTAGTTGGGAGAAGTTAATTCATGTGCATATATTTCATAACTAACAGCAAATTTGCCATAAGAAAAACATACATTTCTTTTCAAATATATATTTTATAATGATCTTAACTTTAAAATAGAAATTAGCATGGTTTAATTGCTGAATAAGTTGTTTTTATGCGTGACCTACAAAGCCACGTACATGTATTTACATTTTCGTCTGCACTGTCTAGGGTGAGGCTTGGGGGGCAAGATCCCAGATGATGTCATATCCTGTTGAAAACATGCCAGTTCAGTAAAATACAAATGAAAACTGAATAAATTCATTTAAATTTTTGAGAAAAAATGAAAATGGAAAAGTGTACGGGACCAAGTCCTGTGCGGAACCGGGTACACTGACTCTACAGGTATCTTACAGGTATTGCATCCGCTTACGGGCTTGTTATAATTTATGCTGTTCTTGCTTTGCCCAGAGGCAAACATATCTCAAAGCAACGTCATATTTATAGGACTACCACTTTTGTTATAATATTATTAGATAAAGTTAAAGTTAAACTAAAGAAATCGGAATTAATGATCTCTTATAAAGTTACTCAGGCTGGTGAAAATGCCCGATCGGGCTTATGACATAAAACATCATATTTCTAGAAAAAATAATAATAATATTTCTTTTAAACTTTGTTTTGTTTATTGAGCATAATATATGACATATTTTTTAAGGACTTGGAAAATTATGTGTTATATAAATATGATAAAGGGGATATAATTCTCACAAAAGTGACAGTTACCAAAAATATTTTTCTTTCTGTTGATGTTATTCATTATGCTCAATAAACAAACAAAGTTTAAAAGAAATCTCTTCATTATTTTTCTAGAAATATGATTTTTTATGTCATAAGCCTTATCGGGCATTTTCATCAGCCTGTTACTTCTCGTGGCTGAGTGGTTAAGGTCATTGACTTCAAACCACTTGCCCCTCACCGCTGTTGGTTCGAATCCCTACAGGGACTTTGGATTCTTTCATGTGAGGAAGCTATCCAGCTAGCTTTCGGAATGTCGGTGATTCTACTCAGGTGCCCGTTCGTGCCTGAAATAATGCACAGAAGGGCACCTGAGGTCTTCCTCCACCAGTAAAAGCTGGACGTCGCGATATGACCTATACAGTGTCGATGTGACGTAAAACCAAATCAATCAAACAAACAAACTTCTCGTTTAGACACCGGAGTCTATTCCTGGATATAGCCATCCACTTAAGAGAGTCATCTACATCATACTGCTTTTAAAATCATAATCAATTGTCTGGGAATAGCTGTTAAAAACAAATGTGTTAAGTGCAAATATAGGTAGGCCTATAAGATAAAAGCAAGTTTAAAAAGAACTACAGGACTGAGATAAAAAAGTTAAAAGCAAAGCTGAATTAGAACTGGTAAAAAGGATGCCAGCTGCGCTAATCTCCACTTGTTTGTCAGGTTTAATTTTGTCCCAACAAACAGATCAAACAGATCTTGATAACTGCTAGGATATAAAGAATTGACACCTTAGTTTAGTGATCTAAGGATTGCTCCTCCCGTGGGTTCTTACCTAGTCAGGTACAAGCAGTTGTGTCTGTGAGCCAAAAAAAACTTTTACACTCATTGCTTAGATCTTGTTGGTTCTAGGAACAGATTTAGAGAGTGTTTCAATAAGCTTATAGCTTCCAACACAATCAAATTATAATAAATTCATATAAACTAAACAGGAGTTGAAATTATTAGACTTTGACCGCTTGTTCTTTTTGTTTTGCAGTTACTTGTAATGTATGGACAATGTTTGAGATATCTCAGCAAGGGAAGTTGGTGATACTAGGTATAGGTATTCCTACAACACTTGGTCTACTGTATTACCTGCTGAAAAGTTCATCAGAAGGTTTGTAATATAGAATTAACTTCCTACAACACTTGGTCTACTGTATTACCTGCTGAAAAGTTCATCAGAAGGTTTGTAATATAGAATTAACTCACAACAGTGTTGAAGCAGGACCTCTAGATGCTTGCATAAATCATGATCACAAAGTAGAATAATATCGCTTTTTTCAATGATTCTTACATTTTTCATTCATTATCATATATAAGTCAGTGTGAAGATATGAATTAGACGTTTTAAAATGTGGGTTTCGGCGGGTGAAAAGTCGAGATTTTTTTAGCATTTAATCATTCAAGTGCCTTGTCCAGTATAAACCAGAATACAGTATTTAGTTTGGTGCTCCAACACGTTTTTAGTCTCACTCTTGTACAATAGAGAGAGTTAAATAAAATTATATCCCTTGATAAAAGTGCCAGCAATTAGTGTTATCATGATATGAGATTTTTGAAAGAGAAGATATAAAAATAAGTTATGTTAACAGTGATCCTTTACATATGGTAAGAAAAAATTTAATGTGGATAAATTATTATGATACATTTCATTGACAGCTTATACAAATTGATGGAATTGCAGAAGATTTTTACCGGTTACAACTTTTAAGCATATTTTTTTGTCATCCCGTGCTCATAAAATTGGAAACAGGGATATTGAAATGCCTGTGGTTGTGAATGTCAGTCATAGTAAATGTCAATCCTTGCGCATGTCAGAGTGTCTGGATTCATAACTTAGAAGTAGTTGGTCCACTTTAATAAATCTTGGCAGGAATTTCCATGTATATAAATTATAATGTAATGAAAATAGATAAAATTTGATCATGTTTCCTTTGTAGATGAATACGATGAAGTAGCTAGTGGGAAATCTTCGGTGGCAACAGCAACGTCACGACAAACTGTAATAGAGCTACAGGTTCCCCGTAAAGCTGTCGGAGCAGTGATTGGTCGACAAGGTGCTACAATTAAAGAGGTAGTACATCAAAGAGATAATACATTGTCATTTCCACATTTTAATTGATTTTAACTGAGGTCATCCTCCACCAGTAAAGCTGGGAAGTTGTCATTTCCTTTACCGACTACATTGTCGGTGTATCTTAAAAACCAACATGCAAGTAGAGTGAAAGTCATGTTTGCAGTTACAAGCAGAATAAAAGTTGTTTTTTTTCATTGTCAAAAACTAGGTCACACAGCAAAAATTATGGACCTTCCGAGGCAACATTTCCAACCGTAATATCCTGGTAATCGTTATATTGATTTCTAGTTCAGCTTTGAATATGGTTCATCTTGGTGACACAGCCTGAATATGGGAAAAAAACAACTGTCTTTACATTTGCATGACTTCAGATGCTGATATGATCAGTATGATGTCAGTTTTATCTGCTTTACACTCATAGTTAGCAATATGTTCCATTACTGAGTGCCTTAGTGAGTGATATAAGGGCCATTATGGCCCTCTTGTTTGTGGAATTGTTAGTCAGTCAGTCCACAAATTTAAGTCAGTCCACAAATTTAGAATCTAACGAAATTTCATTTCGTCTGCTGTAAGATTATTTCGCATCACATTTTTTACATTTTGCCTCTTGGAAAAATAGACAGTCCATGAATTTAAAAATACCCCCCACAATCATGTTCTTTGTCACAATCCACAAAATTTCATGCCCACAAAATGTAGTGAATTCACTGTATAGATATTTAATTTGTTAATACCGTAAAATTTCTAATAAATGCCCCTTCTCTAATTAGGCCCCCCAGGCTTTTTGATATGGAAAAAATCTACTCACCAGTGCTGAACTCATGACTGTAAATTGATAATTTTATTCAAATCCTTCAGAATCCATTTTAATTTTACAGTAGACACAAAAATCATAGTAAACTTTAAAACCTTAACACTTTTTAATGTTATTACCAACACTTGCTAATGCTAAATATATTTAAGGAAAAAATGTGTTGTAATAATAGCCCCTCTTTTGGAAAATGGTCAGCACCCGGGGGGCGTTTAATAGGAATTTTACAGTATACATGTATATATATATATATATTTTAACAAAGATTCAAGAGCAAACAGGGGCTAGAGTGAATTTCAAAGAAGATTCAAAGTTTGAAGATGGAGACAGAACTGTCATCATCCGGGGCACACCAGAATCGGCTCAATCTGCCGAGTGCCGAATACGTCACATCCTGGCCAATATGCCTGTAATGGTACAGTCCGAAATGGAAGTGCCCAAATATGCTCTCGGAAGAATTATTGGTAAGTATTTTCTGATAAGCTTGGAAAAGTACAGTCAGAAATGGAAGTGCCCAAATATGCTCTCGGAAGAATTATTGGTAAGTATTTTCTGATAAGCTTGGAAAAGTACAGTTCGAATGGAAGTGCACAAATACGCTCTTGGAAGAATTATTGGTAACTATTTTCTGATAAGCTTGGTAATGGGTTTTGTTTTGGTGGCAAATATGGGGAATGTGTCCATCTTGAGTGAGGGTATTTAGTGGGAACTTCACTATCTGACTCTAGTCGAGGGGTTAGAGTTGATGACTTCTAATCCAGTTACCTCTCTGGCTTGGGTTTGATCCCCGGGAGATGCTTTGGTAGTTTAGCACGGAGGAGGGTAGTCTAGTACTGGTGTAACTCTCCAGGAACGATGGTTAGGAAACTACCCGCTCATATGACTGAAATACTGTTGAGATTAGGCGTAAAATGAAGCAGACAAACAAACAAACTCTCTACAGAAATAATGTAGGTGAAGTAGTCGCTAACTTACAGAGGAATTGGTTTAAGTGGTTAGTTACTTAGGATAGCCAGGTTGGTGGAGTGTAATTTACCTAGGATAGCCAGGTTGGTGGAGTGTAATTTACCCAGGAAAGCCAGGTTGATGGAGTGATTGCTGAGATATGACATAAAGTATGTTTAAATCAGCCTGAAAACCAGACAAAGGTTCCTGTATTAATAATGATAATAATGATAATAATAAAGACTTTATTTAAAGAGGCAACATAGGTAGGCAAGCCAAGTCTTCCCTATGAGCCTCTATCAAAATGTACATATATACAGTTACAAACAGAAGATTTATATAAACAAAGAAAGAAAACTTAATGTATACAAGTTATACAACATAGAAAAGTAGAGTAATTGAAAAATGCAATAAGAAAATGAATATAATCATTTAAAAGTATGAAATTGTACATTGCTTGGACTATGCTGCCATGTTATATAACCATGTGTAAATGATTGTTTACAATATAACCCATACCTAGCGACTCTGGTTATATAAGCTGACAGCTATTTGTACTGAGCCATATAATATGTCAGACATCTTTATATTTAATATTATTTAAAAAAAAAAAATCATGCGTTTTTAGGTAGAGGAGGTGAAAGCATTCGCCACATGTCACGAGCATCACAGACCAAAATTCTTATAGATAAAACAAGGAGTGGTTCTCATGACAAACCTCAAATTATCACCATCGTTGGCTCACAAGACCAGATCATTGTTGCTAAGGTAAAATACTTTATTAGGATTTTATTGTTGTTGTTGTTGTTGTTGTTGTCAAGGTTGGAAAGGTAATTTAGATTTTGTTTTTAAGCTACATGCTTCCATATGAGTAAAAATATTTCAATAAAATCAAACTTGAGAAAAATATATTAAGATGTAAGGAAAAATAAAAAGTTTCAAGATTCAAGGAATATGTTGCATATTATGTGCGATTAATGACTGATTTTTCAGTATTTACAACTATAAGTATCGTATTTCTACTGGTTACTTCACAATATAACACACCCAAATACATTTTCAAAATTTTCATGAAAAAAAGCATAAAAATTTTGAGGCATGCTGCTTTAAGGTTTTATGTTAAGCTCTGTATATAATCATTTGAAATTGCATTTAAAGTGGATTGGTCTATAATGGGGACATATTGATAGAAAAATGTTTGTAACTTTTCACAAAGTGTGGGACACATACACGCAAAATCACAATCAAACCTAGAAAATGCACTAAATATAGCTGATGAGTATTATATAAAGGATGTTGATTCTTTATTGAATGAGTGCGGATTCAATACTGAATTTATTGAACAAGTTGAATAAAATTATGTTATGGGAGCCTCTAGCAAGCACAATATTGATTTATTCAACAATTTCAATAAATTTATTAAATAACCTACTCAAATATAATATTCTATTTATCAAAAACCTAAAGAAAAATCATTTTTCAGTTAATACCACCCTGTGTTTACTATGTTTGTTTAATGCAAGATACATCATGTCAAAATATATGTTTTCATATAATATGAGCCGCGTCATGACAAAACCAACATAGTGCGTTTGCGGCCAGCATGGATCCAGACCAGCCTGCACATCTGCGCAGTCTGATCAGGATCCATGCTGTTCGCTTACAAACCCTATAGCAAGTAGAGAAACTGATAGCGAACAGCATGGATCCCGATCAGACTGCGCAGATATCTATATCATTTGCAGAATCTTACTACGTGCTATATTGTATTTTATATTTCACCAGTTTGGGATATACTCATTGTTAGTATTATACAAAAGTTGAAAAAGAAACCAATATTTGGCTATAATTTCATTCCAAATGCACCTGTAAAAACCGGAAAGAATGCTTGTGCATGTCGGTCGTGCATGAGGAAACATGTCAGGTATCAGTCCGAGTTGCATAATCTTATCAGTCAGTCATCCTCATCCGAAAGATATGGCCATATATTTTTCTTCATGATGCATATAGTGATCTCATTAGCCTCCTGTGCATTAAAATAGTATCATCACAAAAATCGGCTTGCATATAGTAACATATTGAGTGTCATTTAGTGAATTACTGAATTCAAAATTTATAGGCCACCTTTTGGTTGATAAAAACATTTAAGGACATGAATGGTGACATGTCCGGGGTCTGTACTGTCAGTGCCTGAAAGGGTGGAAAGCCCTCATTAAGCCTAGAATACATACATGCAATCTTCATCTTTAGCTATAAAAATGAAATACGAATATCTTTTAAGTCAACATAATTTGAGCCGTGTCATGACAAAACCAACATAATGGGTTTGCGACCAGCATGGATCCAGACCAGCCTGCGCGTCCGCACAGTCTGATCAGGATCCATGCTGTTCGCTATCAGTTTCTCAACTTGTAAAAGGGTTGGTAAGCGAACAGCATGGATCCTGATCAGACTGCAGGGATGCGCAGGCTGGTCTGGATCCATGCTGGTCGCAAAGCCATTATGTTGGTTTTGTCGTGACACAGCTCATTTTTAGCTCGACTATTCGATAAGAATAAGTAGAGCTATTGCAGTCACCCGAGCGTCGGCGTTGGCGTAACCACTTATGTTAAAGTTTTTGTAATAGTTCAAATATTTTCAAAGTCCATTGACATATGGCTTTGAAACTTTGCACACTTGTTCACCATCATGACCCCAACCTGTAGACAGGAGGAGGTAACTCTATCAAGCATTTTGACAGAATTATGCCCCTTTTTCGACTTAGAATTTACGTTAAAGTTTTTGTAATAGTTCAAATATTTTCAAAGTCCATTGACATATGGCTTTGAAACTTTGCACACTTGTTCACCATCATGAACCCAACCTGTAGACAGGAGGAGGTAACTCTATCAAGCATTTTGACAGAATTATGCCCCTTTTTCGACTTAGAATTTACGTTAAAGTTTTTGTAATAGTTCAAATATTTTCAAAGTCCATTGACATATGGCTTTGAAACTTTGCACACTTGTTCACCATCATGACCCCAACCTGTAGACAGGAGGAGGTAACTCTATCAAGCATTTTGACAGAATTATGCCCCTTTTTCGACTTAGAATTTACGTTAATTTTTTTGTAATAGTTCAAATATTTTCAAAGTCCATTGACATATGGCTTTGAAACTTTGCACACTTGTTCACCATCATGACCCCAACCTGTAAACAGGAGGAGGTAACTGTATCAAGCAATTTTTTTACTATCAAGCACTAAGAATAGTCGAGCGTTGCTGTCCTACCGACAGCTCTTGTTACTTTTTGCTCTCAGAGTCTGATTCAAGAGAAGCTTGATGAGGAAGAAGAGTTTAGAGCAAGATCAGCTGTGTCTGCTGCCAACAGAGAAACTAGACAGAAAGATTTTAAAAACAACCAATCAAATGACAGAATGACACATTCTGCAAACAGTAAAGGTAAATAAACTTTGTTCCTCTAATATTCATAGGAAATAATGAAAACAAGGCAATGAAGGCAATGTATGAAGTATTTTAATTGGAAAAAATGAAAATGAGGCAATGATGGCAATGTATAAAGTATGTTGCAAGCTGCAGGACTATGGAGGCTTTTTCTGCAATAAATTTTGTGTAATTGTTTTTAACTTTTTAACCAGCTATGTAGATAATGACAGATTTTTGCCACACTTTAGAGCCAGGTCAGTTTATAACACATGTACTCGTCTAATTCAATGTAGTTGCCATTATACTTGTATGGAGAATAACCATTCTGCACATTTGTGCACTTTGACTAGACAGACAGTTTTTTATGAAGCCTGCTACAGAGTATTTTTAATGGGTTTTCCGGTTGAAAAAATTTTGGCTGAGAAATGGCCCTTGAATAAAAAATGCATTTTGGCCTGTTAATAATATTTGTGTTCCACCGGATCAACTCGGCCATTAATAGGGAATGCAGCTTGTCAAACATAGTTTGTGCATTCTTGTATTCAAATAAGATATATTCAGTAAGAATTTACTTGATTTCAATAAATTTCTGCAATAAAAATATCTCCCCTAAAGATGTACATAGTTTATTGTTAAATTAGTATTAAAGCAGCATGCCTCCAGATTCATGCTTATTTTCCTGAAAATTTTGAAAATGTATTTAAAAGTAAAATATTGTTAAGTGAACAAAGAAAGTAATTTAAACATTGCAAATGGCACTTACAATCCACGTAAATTACCAAAAAGAGGTCAATATATACATAAATACCTCTTACTGCGTTATTTATTCGCAGTAGAATTATAGTGATTGATACTGCAATATCAGCCATTAATCGCATATAACATGTAAGATGTAATTAAATATTGAATCCTTTTACTTTTATTAAGATCTTAATACATTTTCCTCAAGATTGAATTTCTTGAAATATTTTGGCTCATCTGGAGGCGTGCAGCTTTAATGATCCAGTTCATATTATATTTTTCAGACCCAGTACACACAGTTCATATTATATTTTTCAGACCCAGTACACACTGATAATTGTGAAAGTTACAATACTGAGACTATTGAGTGTAAAGACGTGTACACATACACAGGGTTTCCAAAGGGGAGAGATTTTGTGGAGGTGTATGTATCTGCCATAGCAACACCTGGTCATTTCTGGGTACAGGTTATAGGTGCGATGGCTTTAGAGTTAGATAAGCTGTCAGATACCATGACTCGATTCTACAATAGTGAAGGACAGGTTCGATCATTTTTTTTTATGTTGTGAATTTATGACTGAAAGTGTGTTCTTTGATTGACTTTTATTACTGAATGCAAGTGATTTCTGTATAAATAATTCGAGTGTTTAAATGATTTTAGTTAAAGAATGAAAATAAACAAACATACAAAAGAACGGGAAATTTTTTTTTACTATTTCAAATCAATGTATTATGATAATGTCTACCTAGAACAAGATATCCTAATTAATATATAAATGTAATTATATAAGAATCTTACACCAACTGCCAGTACAGACTGGATTACCGGTATCTAGCTCGAGGGTAACAGTTTACAGCGGTAATGGGGATCTACCCAAGAGCTAGATGTTCCTGTCTGCACTGACAGTCGGTGTTTGGTTCTTTTTCATATTACATGTCAATTATTTTCGGAACAGAAATTATGAAAACTGATATTCTCATTACACACATTTTTCTTTTAGTAGCGTATGAACTTACAACTTCATTCATATCGGTTAAAATGAAGTCTTCCTAAGAATGCAATTAATTTATAAAAAGACAATGACGTCATTTAAAGCATGCAACTTGTCTTACATGTGAGGTGTACGATAGAGTTTTCTAGGACCGGTGTAAACGGTAGATAATCCTGTCTGATATACAAGAATGTATTTTATCTATAACTTAAATTCTGCAGTGTGTCCAATGCTGTTACAGTTATTACAGTTACAAGAATAACACGTTGTTTAAACTTACAAATAAACAGATTGTCTTGCTCATCTAACGTAAGAATTTTCTCTGGAAAACTGCCGGGCGACTAGGTCCCAAGGTTATAAAGTAATTCTCTAACCTCTAACTCAGACTTCAAGTATTTTGATTGGTCAGAAACTGCCACAAAATGTACACTGACCAATGAAAATCCTGAGATTTGAGACAGAACTCGGAAAAAAAGTTTCATAACTTCCAGGCCTGATTTGTTTAAAGCTGCACGCCTCCAGAAGAGTCAAAATATTTCAAGAAAATCAAACTTGAGAAAAATGATCAAGATTTTAAGAAAAGTGAAAATATTAAAGTAATTTAGTTTAAACATATTTTATTCCTTTCAATTTTTTACAACATGTACAATGCAAATATATAGAAAGAAAAATATATAAATACATTTTGAAAGAAAAAGGGTTGGACCACAAGTTCAAATATTATTAAAGTAATAATTTACATGTAAAAATATTTATTAAAAGTAATAATTTATATCAATATTATAAGCGATTTATGTCTGAGTCTGCAGTTCTGGTATTCATCACCATATTTCTACTGTATGAATAACACATTAAGGGCTTTTTTTTGCATATTTTTTATCTGTTTATTACTTTTTTTTTTGGTAATTTATCTGGATGCAATTTCTAAAATTAATTACTTTCTTTGTTCACTTGAAAATATTTTACTTTTTAATACGTTTTCAAAATTTTCATGAAAATTAGCATGAGTCTGGAGATATGCTGCTTTAAAGAAGAAAATGACTTAATATAATTCTTTCAGAAACAACTGTTGCCATCAATTGTGAAGGGAGATATTGTTGCAGCGCCGTTTGAAAATGACCGGACCTGGTACAGAGCTAAAGTGATGGACATAAAAGAATATGAGCTGGATTTATTCTACGTAGATTATGGAGACAGTGCCTATATGGATTCCTCCCTAGTGAAGTCGTTATGGTGATTTTATGTATTTTTTTTTTTAACTCTTAAAGGGACTCCACGGAGGGTTTTTTTTTTGACATGAAGGGACCAAAAATATTTTTTCAAGGTTTTTTGTATAGCTCTATGTATGTCTGGACTAATAACTCTTGTGTGCAAAATTTCAGATCATTTTCTCACTTTGCTTCCCAGGGATAATCAATTTTATTGTGCTACTTGACCCCAAAATGAAAAGTGTTACAACGCGTGTCACACAGATCGGCCCAAAACCTGCATAAAAAATTGATTATCAATTTAGTACCGAGTACATATACATATTATCTATTGCATAGTTTTTCATTTAAAGTGTATTGTTTAAATAGTGAAAGAATTTCAAATATTGCAATTTTAGATTATTAGACCTCAGTGGAGTTCCTTTAAAATGTGCTGGAAACCCCCACAAAAAGTGATAAGTCTTTGTCACCAGTATAATTTAACCAGACCAGGCTATGAAATTTCATGAAGACTTTCCAGGCTCTGTTACTGTTGGAAGCTGATGTTGTGTATTTTGGTAACGTTAAAATGTTCCCAAATTTAAAGTGACATTATGCCCATATCCAAAAGTTATGTACTTAGTGAACTGGTGATTGTCAAAATATGTTTACATTTTGTATTGATTCCTTTTTATTTTATGATTTAATTGGCATGAATGATATAAAAAAACTCATGTGGCCTAAGGAAATTTCTATTAATATACTACCGCCTCTGTGGTCGAGGGGTTAGAGTCGATGACTCTTAATCCAGTTACCTCTCTGGCGTGGGTTCGAACATGGGGAGATGTTTTGGTAGTTTAGAGCGGAGGAAGTTAGTCTATTTCTGGTGTAACTCTCCAGAAACGATGGTTAGGAAACTACCTGCCTATATGACTGAAATACTGTTGGGAAAAGGCGTAAAATGAAACAAACAAACAAAACAAACTATAAATATCCATCATAAGGAAATTTCTATAAATATCCATCAGAAGTTACTTGCGACATTCAATTTATAAAAAGAGTGGGGCAGTCTTTTTATATATTTTAAGCAGATTTATACTTTATCCATAACATTTATGCAATATCAACTGTTGGTCAATCACCATTATAACAGTATATAGTCAATTTAGCTCAATTTGACAATGAAAAAATGACCATAAAGTCACTTTTAAAGCAGGGCAAATTCATAAAGTTATGGGTAAAAAGATCTCAATGATTTCTAACCTAATTTAAAGAAACAAATATATTTAAAGTTTGTCTCAACCAAAATGCTGTTTAAATATAGTCATTTGCTATATACGGCCACACTGTATGCATTAAGTTTTTAGTTTTAAATCTTAGTTTCCCCATCAATAAAGCTGAGAAATAATTTAATTATTTTTACCTTTGGTTTTTCAGTCCAGAGTATTTGACCTTACCATTCCAGGCCATTGAATGCAGGTTAGCAGGTGTCAAACCTAATGGTAGGTCTCAATTTGGTTGTTACAGCCAGACTCGTGATGTGAAGTGGTTGATTACATCAAATTTTATTTTATTTAAAACTCAATAATCTATGTATAATTTTTGATATTTTGACTATTGTATACTGGATATATTTTTTTTTGAAATGTATAATTATAGTGTATTTGCCTGAGAGTTTTTTTTTGTAAGAATAACAGGAATTCATTTTAAAATGTAATGAATGTGTGTGGTTCATCTGAAAACAAAAAGCTTTGGTGGTGGCTGTGTGTCCGTCATTTGTGGTCCTCCGTTTGTTGTCCACAATTTCTTTAAAGTATATCTTCTCCTAAACCACTAGATGCATTTTGAACAAACTTTGCAGGAGTGCTCCTGAGGTGGTCCTCTTTATAGTTATATAAATGTTTCCAATCTGAATCATAAGTAGGTCAATTGGGCTAAAAATAGACTTATTAGAATGATATCTAAAAAAACTCTTCTTCTCATAAACTACAATGCCCAGAGCTTAGATATTTTGCATGTAGCATCACCATGTGGTCCTCTATAAAAGAAACATAAATCATATCCCTAGGGTCATAAATGACCCCACCCTAGGGTCACTTAGCTAACACAACTTTATATAAGAAAATACATTTAACTTTCTTTAATGAAAATGCAATGCCTAGAGCTTAGATATTTGGCTTGTAGAATTGTCAAGTGGCTGTTTACATATGTTACATACCATTGTTCCTTGTGTCAAAATTGGCTGCAAATTGGGGATGACTTAATTTATTTACACTTGTATATTACATGTATTAAAAATATATTTAAAGACTTTTAGAAACTACAATGCCTACAGCCAATATATTTGGCATGTAGCATCACCTTATTGAGAGGGGCTAAGTGGCAAAGATACAATTAGTAGCCTTGAGGAAAATGTCTTGTGGGATTAAGCGTAAACATTTTTGTTAAGATATTTGCTATAAACTGCTGTCACAACAGGCTTACTAAAAATAAAACATAGATTTAGTTGTCCATAGTTTGTTTATTTGTACATGCATATTTATAAAGCATTATTTTAGTATATGGTATATAGTTTTGTAAAATTATTAGTGTTTTATATAGGAGAATGGACAGAAGAGGCTTTTAACAAGTTTGAGGAATTAACATATTGTGCTAAATGGAAGAGATTGATTGCCAAAGCTGAGTGTTATACAGGCTCCATTCCTCATTTAACACTGATTGATACCAATGGAAATACGGTATATATTTTGTTTTGCTCTTAAAGGGACTCCACTGAGATTTTTTGACATGACGGGACTGGAAATAATTTTTTGAGATTATTACTCCATTTGATGTAGATTTATACTAATAACTTACTTGCAAAATTTTAGATCATTAGCTCGCTCTGTTTTTCCAGAATAATTATTATAATAGTGAAAAATGACTTAAAATTGAAAAGCGTTTAAATGCTTTTCACTCAAATCGGACTGAGAATAGCACAAACATATGATTTTCAATGTATTTCTTGTGTATTTCTTAGTTATACTTTCTTTATATTTCTGTTTAAAGTGCTCATGTTTCTCTATGTGAAAAAATAAAATCTTATAAACCTCAGTGGAGTTCCTTTAATGTCTGTTAAGTGGCTTAGCTCCGTATTTGAAGCTAATTTTTATGAATATTTAAGAATGGCTTCACCCTTTCTCCAGATCTTTATACGTCAAGTGCTGTGTGGCAGTTGTAAACAGTTGACCCATGCTTCACTTCATTGTTGTTATATTTTTCTGGTCTTTTGGGATCAATAATTTACAGCGCTTTTAAATTTTGAAAATTATTTATCACTCAAGTTGGTATTTGTAATATTTTGCAATTTATCTATGCAATCTTTACTGAGATTTTTTAGATTGACATGTAACTCTTGGTTTGACTGTAATTTCAAGTTTTGATGTGTTTTTTTCTTTCTTTCCAGGATATCAATATAAATGATGAGATGATAAGATGTGGATATGCAGTGACTGATTCCTGAATCATCATTTGAGCCGCGCCATGACAAAACCAACATAGTGGGTTTGCTACCAGCATGCATCCGCGCAGTCTGATCAGGAGCCATGCTGTTCGCTATCAGTTTCTCTACTTGTTATAGAGTATGTAAGCAAACAGCATGTATCCTGATCAGGCTGGTCTGGATCCAAGCTGGTCGCAAACGTATAATGTTTTTTGTCGTGATGCGGCTCATTTTATTAAAGGACACAAAAAAGTTCCTTGTTAAAAACATGTAGGTCAAAGTTGATCTCCATAAATATTCGATCACTGTTACAACATGTTACCAGACAGTCAACCAGAGGCCATTAATATGGAGGATTTATAGAGGATATTTTGCTCTTAGAAAAGTATATAGACAATGAGTGTTGTTTTAACCTGTTGACTACCTGTAATCACTAGACATACTCTGAAATTAAGAATACATGTACATTTATTTGGGTTTCTTTCCCCAAGCTAATCCGTAGGTACAAACAAACTTTTACAGTTACAGCTTCGAAAATAAGTGCAACAGGTTGACTAATCTATTGTGATGGGTTGTGCATTGTACCTACCTGGGAAAACCTACATTTGTTAAGTTCCAGATAACAGCTAGTTTTTGTTTGGTTAAATTGTGGCTCAAATAATAAGACAAATATTCAAGACTTAATTTGGTTTAATCTAGCCTTAACTGCAGAATAATTGATATAGACATGATAGAGAAGAGACCTGATGAAATCCAAAATCAAACATTTATCTGATAAAACTGGGTCCTCTCTTCACATAGGATCCAAATCAGGATACAAACATCAAGCATTAACACTTACTGTTATATTGTTTTATCATAAGCTTATCATTTGAAGTTAATCAAATCATGTTCATAAAATTTAAATGCTGTGAAAAAAACCAGTCTTTTTTAACTATTTCATTTAGATGTATCAAAAAGTTGATAATATCAATTTCCAATTATTTGTTGTTTTTGTTGTTATTTTGTGTTATATTTAAAATTACAAAACTGCCTCTCTTTCAAGGGGAGGTTACTATTGTTTATCTATATGACTAGAAACACTAGGTATTTGTAAAATATGAAACATTTATTGACAAATGTTTAAAGGACCATTAAGCCCTGGAAATGCTGTTATTTTAATTTCTAAAGTTTTTTTATTTTTGGTATCTTTTTCCAGTTTCTTAAAAGTTACTCATTGGCCATGAAGATGAAATATCTTTTGCTTCTTTTGTTCTTTAGCAATTAGTATAATTATAGTGATATGGTACTTTGCGTATAAGTTAAAATACTGCTTTGTTTACATTTTGCTACCTTTATGTTCAAGGGCTACTTTCTTCATTTTTTTAAAGGCACATTATGCCTCAGAAATTCATTTATTTTTTTATTCTTTAGAAATATCAAACATATGTTTAAATAGTTGATTAAGTTCATGTTAGATGTTTTATAACTGAGGAATGAAGTACTGAACATTATAGTTACATGTACGTGTCATGAAGGTATCAAACAAAGTAGTATTTTGACTTCCATACAAAATACTTATTCACTGTAATTATATCAATTGCCAACAGAACTAAAGCTGCAAAAGATAAATCATGTATTTAACAAATTAGTATGTTTTTGGACACCATAACAAAATACCAAAAATAAACAGTTTTTGATAAATATCTTTTCATAAAATTTGTTCATGATTTACAATGTCTCATTGTCAGTTTTTGTTGTTTAGTCAGAAACGATCTGTACGAGAAATTTATGAAATATCTTTTTTTTTATTTTTTAAAGGAACCTGCTGCAATATCAGTATGTTTTAATGACTAAAAAATAAACATTTAATAACCTACATAAATTTTTGTAGGAAATCCAATGAGTACTGGTTCAGAGTTCAAGGAAACTTCTTAGTTTTTGTAAATAATCTTTTTTGTCACTAGTTTAATTAAATCCGATTTTTGTGTCATTCCCTTTAATTGTTATAATATGCATTGATATATTAATTTTATTTATATAATCATATTTCTATTTAATCTACATATTTTTTTGTGAGGAAGCTATCCAGATTACAATTAAAGGTTAGTGGTTCTACTTGTGCGCTCGCTCGTGCGTGTCTATAATCTTTAAAGCAGCAGGCCTCCAGATTCATGTTAATTTTCATGAAATTTTAGAAATGTATTTAAAAATAAAATATTGTTAGGTGAACAAATTAAGTAATTTACAAATTGCAATCGGCACTTGCAATCCAAGAAAAAACAACAAAAAGTGGCCAACATAAGCAAAAACAGTCATTACTGCAGTAGAAATATGGTGATAAAATACTGCAAAACTCAGTCTTAAACAGCACATAACATGTAGAATATAACTTGGATCTTGAATGTTTTTACCTTTCTTAAAATTTAAGAACATTTTTCACAAGTTTGATTTATTGTTATACTTTGGTTCATCTGGAGGCATGCTGCTTTAATCCTATAATTGTTAATTCTTAGTTATGCAGTTTAAATGAATGACCATTAGTAAAAACCACAATGTCATCATTTTATTACTATGTTATTATGTCACAAAAACTGTCCTTTTTAGCTCGTTTTTGTTTTGTTTTTATTGTTTTTCAAAGAAAAAAAAGACATATGTTATATTCTTGTTAGCTGGCACCTAATGAATGTTATGATATCGTTTTAAGTTTATGACATCTTTTCTGCTTTCCATTCATTGCTAACAGTTAATTCACAGCCTTGGTAATCAGGTGAGTGATATAAGGGCCATGATCGCCCTCTTGTATTTTGTCCATTTTTTGACAAAAGAAATTTGACATACTATATTTGGTGTCATTTTCTAAGTTAAGGACCACTCAACATACACATTTTGTATGCTTCTAAGATATCTATGTACCTTATATGACAATAAGAATGTAAATAGTACTTCATGTTTGCAATGCATCATAAAATTAACAAATTGTACTCATAATTTTATAATAAAGAGTAAATCAAGGGAGATTGAATGTTTTTTATGAAATGAAAGCATCAAAAATTTAATACCTGCACAAATTATGACATATATTAATAATACATTATGATTTAAATAAGTAGGCATTTTATTTCTATTTTATTGATACTGTATTTTGGTATAACTTACAATCTGTTGTAAGAAAAAATGTTTATTAAATTTGATTAAAATTTTAATACAAACACTTGTTCATTGTTTTTATATGCATGCAAAAGATGTCTAACTTGACCTTTAAAGCAGCACGCCTCCAGATTCATGCTAATTTTCATGAAAATTTTGAAAATGTATTTGAATGTGTAATATTGTGAAGTAACCAAATAGGAAGCAATATACACATTATCAATGGCACTTACATACCATGTAAATTACCATTTACTGGTCAAAAGTACATTTTTCTCAAGTTTGATTTTATTCAAATATTTTGAATCATCTGGAGGCATTTAGCTTTAAAAAGAAAAAAAAAAGGTACTATGTATATCTAAGCTGAGGTTTTTCAGATTGCTGTGTAACCAATACAAACATGATAATGTCCAAATCTTGTTCTCTTGTTTAAATTGTTTCGAAATGTCTACAAATTTATGTCTAAATGAAAATTTCCATGATTTCCTCGCTACCTATTTTTTTTATAATTAGTTACCAGTATATCCAATCCATAGTTTTCTAGATAGTCTTGAAATTATATTGTAATGTCCAAGCCATGTTGTTTTTATTTAAATAGATAACACTGTTTTCCACTTACATTACACTTATATCAGAGATGTTATCTGTGTTTGCTTCCAAATAATAGTGAAATGAACGGTACACAACAATTTGTCGAAAAACATTTGGAGATTGGTCGAATGAAAAATCTGTTAAAACAATTTTTTTTCAAGTGGTGTTACAAATTTTTTTGAATGACCTAGAACAATGCAACATTTCATAAATCAAGTGGCTTCTCTTTTTCATCTCAAATTTTCAATTATTCAGATCTTTTTACTTCAGAACCTTTCAGTCTGAAGTTAAGATGTCATCAACATTGAACATTATATCTTCATTTTATAAGCTCTAAATGCTTTGTCACAACATACACCTGAATGAGGGCCCTGTATTAGTTTTGTGCCTTATAAACTGTCATATGACCTCAGGTCCAAGGTTGTTATTAGGAGGCAACTGCTGACAAAAATGATTATTTCACAAATTTATTATAACTATCTCAAATACAATTTGGGTAATCTCAAACACTCTTTCTTTTATTTGATAAAACTCAAATTCAAAAGGGACCATCTCAAGACATTTTAATTACAACTGTAGAGTATAATTTAAGGTCAAATTTCTAAAGTTCAAAGGTTAACTTTACACTGGAAACAAGTTTGAATGCTTCTATGCTTTTTACTTAGGAGTTAGTATTGAATGTATATTTCTTCATCTTAGTGCAGAAACGGATTAACTCCTTATATAATTTAATAGGAATTAACCTGTTACTGCACTTAGCCACTAAGGTGATGATTTGACTCTGACTAATCACAACGCTGTTTGTTGTTTTTTTTAAACATTTTTATTCTTCATTATATATGTAAAAATTATGTTTGATATAAAATATACTATGCAGTATGTATGTAGCAAACAACCAACTTCCATGTAGAATAATAAAAATTAAATTTCAATACAAAACAACACATTTCAATACAAAACAACACATTCCAATACAATACAACACATTTCAATACAAGAAAACACAGTACCCGGTACTATAAATGTTCATGTTGCATCTTAAACTGACCCACGATTTACAATAACTAATGTGTTGACACTTTGTAACCTGTCTTAACTCGAAGTTAAAAGTAATTTAACAAAATATATTGGTATGTAGTATTTAACAACTACTTTTTAATATAAAGTAAAATAAGCCAGCTTTTGGTACAATATCACTCATCTTGACCAAGTAACATAGCCAATATGACTGTATTCACTTAATTACAAACACAATTAAATTCTATATAAATCAAACTTAAGGCACTAAGTATGGTAAAGAATTAAGATACAATGATATATTAACATAAAGGCTGCCCAGCTGGCTTCATAAAAAACTTTAGTCCTTCGCTATGGTACCAGGGTGACTTCTCCTTTGGAAGTATGCTTAAAGAAATATCTGATGTCATCGTCGTCATCCACTGATGAAAGCCTGTAACATTGCTGTATGATCTCAGGGGGAGATAATTATAAATCATCCCCGACGACTTTAATGATCTGTTTTTAGGGCTTTTTTTTTTCATGTCATATAGCAACTTTGCAGCTTTACTGGTGAACGAAGACCTAATCAGGTGCCCCTCTGTGCGTTATTTCAGACATAAATAGGCACCTGAGTAGAACCACTGACGTTCCATAAGCTACCTGGATAGCTCTCTATCATGAAGAATCCTAAGACACTGGCGCTGCTCGAACCTACAGCAGTGAGAGGCAAGTGGCAACCATGGATGATTCAGCTGTGACTTAAAATCCAACTAATAAGATCAAAATTATACACATGATTGTATAAACACTATTCTAGATTCTGAAATTGAATATATAAAATAATATAATGTTACAAATATAGTGAAAATACTTTGAGCTCAGTTTGCCCTTAACTTAAATGGACCTTTCCAGGTTTTTTGTAGCGGAATGTTTAGTCACACCTTTTCCATTCATTGCTAGGCAAAAACTGCTCACAAACAGTATCACAAACATAACCATGTGTTCTTTTGGGCAAACCAGGGACTATGTATTACCGTATAAGTGTTTTTTTCTGCGGGCTCCAAATTCTACGTTTTTTTCAAATTTTGGCATGTTTTTATTTCTGCGGCACATTCTTTGGACAAAACGTGACTTTAATTCTGCGGCTCATCTTATCAAAGTCTAAGTCACATTACTCAACCTATTTTATTTACATGTACACATTCGTATTAAAATTTTGTTTATTGTCGTCACCGCAAAACTATATAGTAATTACAAACAATTATATTGTTTGCTTGCAAACAAATATAATGTGCAACAATAGACAGCACGCATCTTTTGATCAGCGTGAAATGGCGTGTGAAAAATATACCCCTGTAGTATCATTAATTTAATAAAATTGATAGCAGTTTATCATAAATAAGACAATAATTAATGTATACGACGATTATTTAGCAGTATAGGGGTTAAAATGGTTGTAATGATTTAGTGGTAAACAAACCTTTTTAGCGTACAGGCAAACACTATGTTTAAATATCTTTATTCATAAATTGGCATAATTAACAATAGGTACATCCTTACAAGCACATATTACATACTTAGCCGAAAGCAATTTTTTATAACTCGATGACCCGCTAACCGTTATAATCCGTTAGTCGTTATTACTTTAGAGGCAACAGGTCATAACGTAGGACACGTATCGTTAAAAAAAATGGAGAAATATTCTGCGGTTTTTATTTCTGCGGTGCTGAAACTGACCGCAGAAAACGCAGAAATAAAGTCACCGCAGAAAAAACCACTTATACGGTATCACATTGTAGCAACTGGATAACAAGTTAGCCAATTGACATAAAACTGTAAACACTAGCAAGGTCCATACTGGAGGTTTTAAAAATCTCAGTTATTTGATTGGTCAGACATTGTCACAGAATGTACACTGACCAATGAAAATCCAGATACTTGAGACAGAACTTGAAAAAGAAGTTTTTAACCTCAAGACAAGTTCCAATTTCACCTATTGTTTATTTTTAGTCACAATATGTTTACCTAGTGACATTATGTTTACCTAGTCACATATTGTTTACCTTTTAATCATATTATTTTTTTCTAAGTCACATGTTTACCTTTTAGTCACTTTATGTTTACCTAGTCACATTATGTTTTCCTTTTAGTCACATTATGTTTACCTTTTAGTCACTTTATGTTTACCTAGTCACATTATGTTTACCTTTTAGTCACTTTATGTTTACCTTTTAGTCACTTTATGTTTACCTTTTAGTCACATTATGTTTACCTTTTAGTCACTTTATGTTTACCTAGTCACATTATGTTTTCCTTTTAGTCACATTATGTTTACCTAGTCACATTATGTTTACCTTTTAGTCACATTACGTTTACCTTTTAGTCACATTATGTTTACCTAGTCACATTATGTTTACCTTTTAGTCACATTATGTTTACCTAGTCACTTTATGTTTACCTTTTAGTCACATTATGTTTACCTTTTAGTCACTTTATGTTTACCTAGTCACATTATGTTTTCCTTTTCGTCACATTAAGTTTTCCTAGTCACATTATGTTTACCTTTTAGTCACATTATGTTTACCTTTTAGTCACATTATGTTTACCTAGTCACATTATGTTTACCTTTTAGTCACATTATGTTTACCTAGTCACATTATGTTTACCTTTTAGTCACATTATGTTTACCTAGTCACATTATGTTTACCTTTTAGTCACATTATGTTTACCTAGTCACATTATGTTTACCTTTTAGTCACATTATGTTTACCTAGTCACATTATGTTTACCTTTTAGTCACATTATGTTTACCTTTTAGTCACTTTATGTTTACCTTTTAGTCACAATATGTTTACCTAGTCACATTATGTTTACCTAGTCACATTATGTTTACCTAGTCACATTATGTTTACCTTTTAGTCACATTATGTTTACCTAGTCACATATTGTTTACCTAGTCACTTTATGTTTACCTTTTAGTCACATTATGTTTACCTTTTAGTCACATTATGTTTACCTAGTCACATTATGTTTACCTAGTCACATTATGTTTACCTTTTAGTCACTTTATACAAATTTACATCTTTATCTTTATCATAGAGCAATGTTAACACAACAAAATGTTCTTCCAGTCTTTTTATAAAGTTAGTATCTCGGTCATATCTTATTCTACAAGACAGGAAAATAACGGTTTCCTTATTACTAAGCTGTATCAGAGTTCTGAGCAAATCTTCAAACACCTCCTCAATGTATACAATATCAGCACCGAGGATCACATCATAGGTTGTGTGGAACTTGTCTAAATCCTTACACCAGTCTAGTGGTAAAACTTGTGTAGACTGGTATACATCTGGTGGTAAATTAGTCTCGACTGTTGTCTGTAAATACTTCAACACCTCTATACGGTCTGTAATTGTTGTCTTAGCTCCTGTAAGAAAAACAATGGATATTGCATGACTGAATTTATTGAACAAGTTGAATAAAATCATATTATGCGAGCCTCTGGCGAGCATAGTATTATTTTATTCAACAAGTTCAATAAATTCAGTAATGAACTTACACAAATTGAATATTTTATTTATCACATATACAAAATTGTGTTTAAATTTGAAAGGAATCATTTTTCAATGATGTGCCTATAGTGTTATGCTAACATATAGCACATCTTAACAGTATGTTTATATAAAACAAATGACGTCACATCAAAATATATGCATAGAGTTGCAATACCATTTTTACGGAGTCACAAAAGCGGCATGGGTATGTGATAAACAATACTTTTTATAAGCTCCTACAACAGTTACTGTAATGTTCTCTGTTTTTCATTCAGAAAGAGAATGACCAACAGTCTTAAAATAAAAATAAATGTATCACTATTTTCTAACAAATCCACATAAAGTAAGCTTCATTTATGCTAAACTGTTACAAGTGAGATATTTTATGTCTTTTCTCCAAGCATATTTCACATAACACTCGACACCTAGTATGAAAATGTCAATAAATAATGCTGTTTGTCTATTCCATAAGTTGTAGAAAGTGGGAGTCTCCCGCTAAAAGTGGGAGGGTTCACATGTATGATAATTCACATTGTAATTTCTGCTAAATTATTTGTATTGACATTGATATAATTTTATTTAAAGGACACAGATTAAATACGTTCAAACAATAGCATTTATAATCTAGATTGAAAAAATTGCTATTATTTGAACTTATTTAATCTGTGTCTTTTCAATAAAATTCTATCAATGTCAATACAAATAATTCAGCAGAAATTACAATGTGAATTATCATACATGTGAATTTTTAAAAGAGTTAAGATAAGGTATAGTTCTTACCTAATAGCTTTAAACTTAATAAATAGTGGTGGCGTGGCCGAGTGGTTCATACATCAGACTAGTAATCTAAGAATTGCTAACCGCGTTGGTTCAAACCCTGCCAGGGGCAAGCCGTTGTTTCCTTGAGCAAGAAATTTTACATTCATTGCTTGGTACTTAGGTTGGTTCCAGGAAAGGATTTAACTTATAGCTTCCAACACAGTTGAACTTAAATAAATTTGTATAAACTAAAAACTTAATGAATATTCATTTTGGTAACTTAGGAATTTTCAGTGTGTAGTCAGTGGTCACTTAACAAGCTTAAATTTCTTTAAATGATGTTGGGTAATTAAATACTCTGAAATTGCTTGTAGATTCTTAGTTATATACATGTAGCATCTTTTAATTTAATAACATTTATTAGTTATTACTTTATTTGTTACCTAGCAAAGCAGCAACCATGCCAACAAGTCCTGTCCCGGCACCCAGTTCTATCACACTTTTATCCTTCAGTATTTCTGCCCTCTCTTCTATATACTCTGCCAATACCTCAGCCTTAAAAAATAATGTTTAAATGTTCTACTTTTAAAGAACAGCATTGGATTGGACCTTTCAAGCATTTACAGTTTTATGTAAATTAGCTAACTTGTTGCATGACAAAGTTATATTACGGACACAAATGTGTGTACCTATTAACTCTAATTGTGATAATGTGAAACTTCAAAATGTGACCTTGACCTTTGAGGAAGGGACGTGGTTCTTGGACATGACACAGTCATCGTCTTGTATGGTAGACATTTGTGCCAAGCTATTTTCAAAATCCCTCAATGTATGTCAAAATTACAGTCCGGACACAAATGAAGTGGGGACGGACAGATAATGCGATTTTAATAATGCGCCCTTCGGTTGATGTCGGGATCAAGAAAGTTTATCCGGTTAGCGAGGAAGTGTTGTATCTTTGCGAGTTTTAGCGACCCAAGATTCACTTTCGCAGCAAACTGGATCCTTTTTCTATCCTGACATCAACCATGTATTTGATTTATCCTGCTTTTGTCTAATTTAATCATGATCCAAATAAAATATTGTAAACTTGCTTTGGTGTTGATGTGTATTACTCGTTATTTCATATATACCTTGGGTGTCTTTAGATTATT
>NW_026856366.1:0-91877 GCF_026571515.1 Ruditapes philippinarum
TAGATCCTATAGCCTGTCCAATTATATAAAGGAACGGACAGATTGAGGCGATGTGGACCGATATTAGCTTATTTTTTCCACATTATCATATGGACAGTTTGAGTATTTTCTCTAATTGAAAACATGTATTTCATTAGCTTTATAATTCACAGCTATATTTCTCATTGTATATATTATGCAAATCAACAAAAAATACATGCTTTCATTGTAAACGTGTTGGATGAGAAAAAGGAAAGTTTATTAAATCTGGTTATTGATGCTTTTTTTCATATTATGTATAAATTGTCAGAACAATTATATATTACTTTTTGCTTCAATGATTACAAAATTTATCGGAACATTATATCAGCAGTGTGATTGTTTTTATCATTGTATCATTTTTATTTCTAATTAATATAATTTAAGCAGCACATTACTTCTTTATTTCATAAAACTTAATAATATGCAAAAGAACGTTTTTTTCTTTTTGAACATTCAATAAAATAAAACAAATACAAGTCTCTCGCGACAGTTATTCAAAAGGGAAGATGATCCAATTGATTGGACAGCAAAACCGTCAAACCTGTTGCAGTGGTCATTTGCTCTTTTGTTTACTCATTTTTGTATTTGTTAGTAATATTATATCAAAAGCCTTAGTGTTAATTGTTGTATTTTTCAGAATCTATTCTTAAGCACATAAAACTGTTATGTAATTGTTTAATAAAGTATGGTTGATAATGTCAAACTAAAGATCATACATTTCGGTTTGTTGTATTTAGACTTAAGATTTTTTTTTTAATTCAAGATATCAAGTAATTCGTTCTGTTATGTTTGCATAATTTATAATATGTTCCTGTATTGTAAATTAGGAAATATGAAATAGTTAACATCATTTTTAGTATAATATTGTTAAAAAATAGTTTAAATTGATGCAATTACAAGTCATGCAATTAAAGCAAACGCGTGCTTCCTATCACAGTCAGTTCATTAACATTTTATGTATTTAAACATGTATAGGAGAATCACATTACACAAACATCTCTTGTTATAACATACGCATGTGTGTCGTTGAGTTTTTTATGTTTTGATTACACCTTTTGTATATTTTACAGTGAAAAAGCTGTATTCAATATAAAAGAACTAAATGCTGACGGAATAAACAGGTTTAGAAGCATAGCTGTATGACATTATGAACCATTTGATGGCACACTGAACGATTGTTTTTTAAATATTTGAAAAAAAGCATGTAATTGAATTTAAAGACTTTTATAAATGGTAACACATTCAGACGGTATATAGTACAGGTTATGTATTTTCCCTGTATACGCGTTTGTTACCTCTGCCTTTTTCTATCTCTAAAAGAATTTCTATAACAACAAGTGTCCTGCGTGGTTATCTATAAGATGAAAGTTAAGTTTTGCCCTTAATGTCTTAGCATCTTTTATTTTAACTTCAATATTTATGTTTAAAGCAATCATTATATAATCTATATTTTACTTCTATGTCTATAACATTCATTTTTTAGTCAAAAAAGAAAAATAACAATAGGAAAAACAACTTGTTATTTTTATATATAAACTACACAAAATCTTATTTCCTTCAACAAAGAGCCCTATAAATTATACGATACTTTTTAATATATTGCTCTGTGATTATAATAAATACTAAAGCTTTTCCAATATATTTGAATGACATTAATTTATTGATACATGAATAAACAATATTATATTAGCTATACAAGTTGCATTGCTTGTATAACGAGTTGATGATAATGCAACTTGTTATTGACGAAAAGTTAAAACATAAAGCAACTTTAGACTTTCATCATAGCGGCAATAGAAAGTCATTTATATTCAGATATACTATTTCGAACAAAAGTAACAAGAGCCCGGTTTGAGCCGGGTCATGCTCCCCGAATAAGTTTTGGACACAGGAAAGTACACCTCTTGTAGTTTCAGAGTTATGTCCCTGGAAAAAGTTCAAAGTGCAATAATTCCAAAATTAGGCAAGGCAGAGTAACTGTTCTTTGCACTGCACTTCTAATCAATGTGATTTATCAACCTACAAAGTTTCTTGTTGATATCTTTTATGATTTCCTAGTTATGTACCGGACAACTTCAAAATGTAAAAATGAACAAAGGGCAATTACTACAAAATTTGGCAAGGCGGAGTTCA
The DNA here is from genome assembly GCF_026571515.1 of Ruditapes philippinarum. Taxonomy (NCBI): domain Eukaryota; kingdom Metazoa; phylum Mollusca; class Bivalvia; order Venerida; family Veneridae; genus Ruditapes; species Ruditapes philippinarum. The sequence goes on from NW_026856366.1 coordinate 2,155, forward strand.
AGTTCTTGTGCACTGCACATCTACCTGTTAAGATCCATCTACCTACAATATTTCATGATGATATCTCTTGTAGTTTTAGAGTTTTTTTCCGGACAAGATTTTATTGAAAGGGGAGATAATTCAAAAATTGGGCAAAACAGAGTTATGTTTTTTTTTCGTACTTAACTTTTACTCATTGAGATCAATCTACCAACAAAGTTTCATGTTGATATATCTTATAATTATAGAGTTATTTCCCAGACAAAGTTCAAAAGGTAAATATAAACAAAGGGCAATAACTCCAGAATTAGCCAAGGCAGAATTATGATTCTTGTGCACTGCACATCTACTTATTGAGATATATCTACCTACAAAGTTTCATGTTGATATCTCTTATAGTTTTACAGCTAGGTCCCGGACAAAATTTTTCTAAAAGGGGAGATAATTAAAAAATGAGGCTTAACAGAGTTATGGTTCTTTTGTACTGCACTTCTACTTAATGAGATCTATCTACCTACAATGTTTCATCTTAATATCTCTGATAATTTTAGAGTTATGTTCCAGACAAAGTTCAAAGTGTTAAAATGAAAAAAGGGCAATAACTCCAAAATTAAGAAAAAAAGAGTTATTGTTTGTAATATGCACTGCACATCTACCCATGAAGATCTATTCACATACAAAGTTTCATGTTGATATCACTTATAATTTTAGAGTTATGTCCCGGACACGATTTTTCTATAAGGGGAGATAATTCAAAAACCGGGCAAAATAGAGTTATGGTTCTTTGACACTGCACTCCCCCTCAATGCCACTGTATGAAGTTTAACAAATTATCCCCAAGGGTTTTCAAGTTATGCTCCGGACAAGACAACGGACGGACAGACGGACGGACGGACAGACGGACAAGGCGCCGACTATATGCTCCCCCGAATTTTTTTCGGGGAGCATAATAATACATATTATGCACACATGCAGTTAACCATCTACGATGAAGAAATAAGTTGCTATCTGTGCGTGCTTCCGTTCTTTGAGGTTTATACGCACAATATACACAGCGTTTAAGCCAATTAGAATTCTTGAAATCTATTTGCATTATTATAAATGTAGATATAAGCTAGAAGGAAACATATACAAAGGGGATGAGGCAGGGGTTATACAAATATGAAAAACGGTCCGTTTCACAAGATACACTTACACGTTGCCTATACCAAGAGACATTTTGTGATCTGCCAGGTTAAATATATTAATAATAAATCATAGGAATGTTGAAAGAAAGAGGGGATCCTATTTAACATGTACGACTCAAATTATCTATAAAGTTATCTCTCTTTTATTTGAATGAAAGAAAGTACCAAACCAAACTTAATTATGCACAATGTTATCTCAATACAGATAAGTTAACTTCAAGCAAAATTCATTTAATAAACAATCGAAAGTACAGACCAACTTGATCACTGTTTATTAAACATACACGAGATTCATTGTTTGGTTTAAACATATTTAATTCGATATATTTACATTATGATGAACAATATTTACACAAAACATTTGGGATAGATTCATTGTTTTAACTAAACGTTTTATAAATACCACAAAATGGTAGTAAAACAGTACACATTTTCATATTTATGATATAACAATACAGCGAAAAGTATATGTAATATTGATATCTTTGTATGAATACATGAGTTACAAGAGTTGTTTCTCCTTCATTTAAACATTTCTCTATATTTAGCCATTTTTTTGGAATATTAAGCAGTCTCCGAGATATTCCTTCCGTCGTGGCTTGTTTACATTATGCAAAATTAGGAAAGTTATCTTTACAGAATATTAGGGTTATAATAAGCGGCATTAAATTTGAATTTAATTAATGGAAACAGATGAAAAAACATATAAAAGAAAATATTTCATATGTTCAAAGAATATATTGACGATCATCCATATATAAAAACTTGTGCTCATTATAAATAGACTTTATATATACACATGTGCTTTTCTGTTTAAGTATCGAAACTATTATATATTTACAGTGTTAAACAATGTCAGTAAATGCAAAACTGGTCAAGCAGGCAGAGCTATAATTTACAAATATATTTCTGATCAATCATTTCACGTTGACAAATAACGTCTAAGCTTGACTCTTTTCGTTATCTCATCTTATAGACATGTTATTGAAATAGGTTGTTGGAACAGAACGTTGGTCATATTTGAAGACATACGAAAATATTGTGTAAGCAATTATCTAATAGATGAGGTTAATGAAACCGGGTCTGCAATGTAAGGACATTGTTTTCTTTTCAATACATTACGCTACATATTCCGGGATAACATCAATTTTGCAGATTTTTAATATAAACTATTATTGAAAATATTGTTGAGTTATATAGTGATACAATTTTGTTTAAGATGTCTGCCAAACAAATATTATTTTTTTATGATAATAAAAATATTTCACATAAAAAAATAAAGTTACTAAAACATGTAACATTATAATTTAGTATACATGTATAATGTTTAATTGTGAACATTTGAATTGTATTATAATATTGCTTAATAATGATTGTTGCAAGGTTAAATGTATACTGCCACCATATTGTGTAAATATGCGACTTCGATCTTTTGAAATTATTAAACTGTGCTATAAATGCACATTTCATACCGGGAAGAGGATGAGAAATAAACGGTGCCGTTAATTATTACAGTTGTAGATATCACTTTCATAGAGATAATGATTGTTGTCCAGCTTGTGGCATTTATCATATTAATTTATGTATCCTTGGATGTTGAAGCCGCCAGTAGTTGCTATGGTGCCGGCAGGTGTAATTGGATACGATGGGAGTCATGGTCAGCCTGTAGTATGACATTTGGCGGGAGAACTAGAAGGAGATATAGGTTATATTGCTGTAAATTAAGCTTAGTAAGTGACATAGAAGCTTGTTTGGCGGACTGCTATCGTGATAAAGACTATTACTATACGTATCGTTCTGAATCTGAGACCTGTAATAGATGGTGTTACAACAGTGGTTACATCAATAGGAATAATAATTGCAGTCGTAGTGATACATTCTATGGAACGTGTTGTGAAAATCGTAAGTAAATAGAACTTATTTGGTAACCAAACGTGGTTGTATTTTTATAATTCAATTTATAATTACATTAAGTATTTATGCCATTCTACAAATATTTACTCGTATCCTCAAAATCCATCCCTTGTGCAATGGTTGCCTGCGTAGGTATAAAACTCTGACGTTTTGAGACACCAGATAATCCGCTCCGTGGGTATAAAATTTTGACATATCGGGATACAAAACAATCCGCTGCATGGGTATAAAACTCTGAAGTTTTGGGATACCAGACAATCCACTTAATATAAATATATGCTCTTTGCCTTATCTTTCTTTAAAATGAAATGTAAATAAAAAGGAATAACGGTATATTACAGTTCAAAAGGTATGTGATCAGAATCTGAAAGATATATTATCTGTAAAACCTTAGACCGGTACGATGATAATACAATATAAGAATGTCATTTGGAATGGTTTATTAAGCATATTTGTAAACATTGACAGGACTTTTAAAGGCGTTAATAAAATTATCAAAAAATATTCATACCACATATATGATGCTTAGCAAAAATTGAGAAGTATATTTTTCTGATTTTAAATCATAAGTCAATACTGATATTACTGATGTGATTAACGGTAGCATAGCCTTTTAATTTGTTTTTGAAATTTTAAAAAATGTTCGCGAAGTGAAAAACATAGTTGAATTTGATAACTTAAGAACAATAAAAAAGACACAATTCATCGCGTTAATAGGATTTTCTTTTGGTACTTTATATAAAAAACAGAAACATTTATTTTTGGAATACTCAATGACAATGTGTTTTTATTGTTCATTTAATGGTTTTTACTTGAAACAAACAGAAATATTCGTGTAGATAAAGAATTAAATAAAGGTAACGATAAAGGATATTGTTTGAGATTACCGTATATATAGAGTTTGATTTATAAACGTTTGGATAGAAAATAAGTTTTCATATAAGCAGGAGCTGTGTACGTGAATACAAAAATAAGTAATCATGGTATTTAACATTGCAATAGTGCTTTTTGGTAGACAAAACATAAGCGAGTATAACATTGCAACCGTTAACTGAATATAAATTTAAACTCCAAGGAATGATGATAAGGTGTTTGAACGCGTAACGTCAAGCGATGCTAAATGTGCGCTTAGTTGCTAAATAATGGAAGAGTGTATGACTGTTTTTAATGAAGCTGACGGCGATAAATAAACGGTTACCGTACACTTTTCTCTTCTTTTATTCATAAAATATACATGTTTTATGTATCAAACTATCTGATATTTTCCTATCAATTTAACATTGTAGCAACGTGGGCATGGTACATTGGAATCATTCTTGTAAACGGTGAATGGTGATACTATGAAACGAATCAGCTCGTGCAGTTAACAGACTTTAAGGTTTTTGAACAAGGGGGAAGGGTTGTGCACTATTTCCTGATGGATATGGCTACCGGTGGACAGAGTTCGAGTGTGAACATCCAACCTACGGCTTTCCTACAATATGTGAAAACAAAGTCTTGTAACTCTTGCATCACTGTTTTCTTAGAGAGTTTCTTTTAGATGTGACTTACATGTATATAATTTATTTTAACACAAACTTTGTCACATGTGAAAGAAAGATTACCGAAAGCATTTTGAGTCATTTATTAAATAAACCGGATGTATTCGCCTGCAGCTTGATTGATTAAATAAAAAAACAATTTATGTTCAATGTCCCTAATGCGTTTTTAATTCTCTATTTCGATTATTCACTACGATTTCTGTGATTTTCCGTGTAATAAAATTTAACAAATTATTATTTTTGCCATTTGAAAATCAGGAAATATACATTAAGTCTTTCAACTGCGTTTTGAATTATTGAACAAATCTGCAGTATTTCTTAGCATTTTGAAGAATTGAGTACATCTAAGTTTTCTCTTACGTTTTGACTAAGGAATAAATAGCAGTTTTAAAAGTTAAATAAATCTATAGTTGTCTTAAGTTTTTGAATAACTAGATCAATCGATGTTTTTTTTCAGATTTTTGTATCTTTGCATTTAAATAGTTGATGGTTCTTTTCAATTTTGTTATTTACTTCGCATGAAAGATAGATAACTTACGTGGCCCACGGACATTTCTGTAAATATCCATCAGAATTTACCTAAAACTATCAATTTCTAAAAGGACTGTGGCAGTTTATACAAAATATATTTTTGTTAGTTATTCTGATAAATATAATATTTACTTAAGCTCACCATTGTTTCATCGAAATCCCGTAATATGACATAATATGACTCCTTTTAGTTAAATTATTTGTTCTATGGCTTTGACATTCACAATATTATGATGGCATGCCAAACATCGTTTGGAGAAATTAACAAATTATGTATAAACCCTGGGATAATTAGATAAATGCGTTACTGATGAAGCATTGTTTTAAATGTCGTGGTGAAACAGAAGTAGAAAATATGTTATGTTTTGGTAATTTCATCATTCAAAGTAAAAAATATTTATTTGTATAAATGTCAACACTGACACAACTGGGATATGATATTTGTTCTCACTATAATTAACTATAATAAATATGTTGATATGTTGCCTAGTTGTTATATACGGCGAATTGGCAGATTATTGTTACCGTCGTAAATTAGTAAGACAATTTTTTCTTTATTTAAACTATATAAACTTTCACGTCGCATGCACAAGTGACACAAATTTCTTTCCCTATATCAATACAATTTTTCTTCTATTCCTCAGATAAATGACCAAACCTCAAAAATGGAAGTAAAAATGACTGTTGACGCCCAATTTTAAAATATTTTTAGTTAAAACTAATGTGATTGAATTTCGGATAGAAAACACATTATGAGTAATGGTCAAAAAACACGACAATAGACAATTTTGTAAAAGAAATGAAAAAGAAAAGAAAATAAGGCACACTATTGATTGCGATATTTGATCTTGAAATTGTCTGTTTTGATAGTCCGAACCATTCTTATTGCCTTAACTGAACACTGTTCTACAATATCATCTTGGATTTTAAATTCTAATCTCATTTCAAACAAAAGATACATTAATATTAATATGGCTTTTCAATAGATATATATATTTGAAGTGTAAATAAAACTATAAATTGATTTAAAGTAATCGGTGTTACATTTTATGCAAGAAATACTATGAAAAAAATAAAAAGATGAATAATTATCTTAAATAAAAATAAATAGATAAATTAATAAATAAATGTATAATAAATGAATAATTATTTAATTAAAGTTTTACTTGTTTCAATATTGATAACCTGTGATTTCATGAAATATGAAGAACGACAAATCGACCTTTAGTCTGCTTGCGTCAAAGTCTATTAATGTAACAAGGGAATACCTAAATATGATTATTGTCTAAACTATACGCTTATAAGATTTCTTTTTCTTTTTTAAAATAATGTTCACTTATAATGTTGGATTGATTTGTCCAGAGAGAAAGCTGGACAAATCCACTTTATATATTTATTGCAGTTAGGGTAAAAAGTGTGGCTACAATGTATCATAATTTCACTGGATAGACTGAGAATACAAAAACTATCTATCTAGCCGTTGTTATATTAAAAAAGCAACTGCCTTCAAGTTTCATGGGAATGCTCATTTTAATGCCAAACTAGCTAAAAGGTTCCTATAACACAAATTACATAATCATGTATCATCTGACATTTAGATAGGAACACGCAAAAATGGATGCCGCCAGCAATCAATCTTAAAATTGTGGATATATGTATGTCTGATGACCTCTTCAATAAAAACATTAAAATGTCTTACGTGTTGCCTCGTACATTTAATCAGAGATTTTATATTTCCGAATCTTAAAGATTGTTCAACATGACATCATTGTTGTGTTTGTGGTATTTATTTCTAACTATTTGGCCTATTCTAGATGGGTGGTTCAAATAAAGTGCAAAAAACGTCTACGTCCTGAGCACCGTAGTAAAAGTAAAACTAGAACAACAGTATTTTACAACAGCAACAGTAAGCACGAAAGTATATTATTTTATACAAAAGATATTAAAGTGTTGTGTTTCATTCCTAAAAAATCATCAAACATCCAAGTTTACTACTTTATCTATGAAATGACCAAGGGAAGAAGATAGCCAACAACAGTAGAAAAGCTATCCAACTTTTTGAATTTCAATATTTTGAGTGCCGAAAAAAAACACGCACACTGAGATAATAAAATTGCAAAATGAATATTATGAGAAAATATTATGAAAATGTCAACCTAACAGCTAAAATTATTCCATGTTCATATATTCATACATCATAAATGATAATTAGATAACTATTATATACTTTCCCAATATGACCGCCTAGTAGGCGGCACATTGAATATCCTGTTTATTACCAAACAGTTTTCCGGAACACGAGTTATTTTGCCAGATGATATTGTTCAAACAGGGTACATTGGACTAATAATTTGGGCACTTTTCAGTATACATTCGAAATGGATGGCAATCTAGTGTATATAGTTATAGTTGTAATTTTCTTCATAACAACAGGTAAGATTAATTTATTCGTACAAAAATCAAACTTATAATAAATAGTAATAATCACGTTAAATATGTTGAATGAACGTATAGATAGATAGATTTATTTCGGCATAAAGGTAAACATGTTACATAATAAACAAACACAATATAGATTAAACCAATTACGAATAAATAAATAAGTAAATAAATAAATGAATAAATACTATATTATGTAAACCATGAAATGTTCCCAAAACCAAGGATAACACTAAACAGAGCAAGCTCTTATTTCCATTGTGGCCCTTAGCATTTGGTGGCATGACAAAGAGAGGTATTTCATAAAAGAAAAAAATATCACTAATTATAAGAAAAATCACATTAATGGAGGATATCATTTAAAATTATCACAATTTAGAATGTAAGGTAATGTAAATAAAAGTCAGTATCACATTAAGAAATAATCATGTGCATATTAAGAAAAGATTACATTAAAAAATATATATCACAGTTGTTATGAGTATGTAAGGAAAGAACATGCCATAGATTTCGATATTCAAAAAAGATAAAGTTTTTAAAGTCTTAATAAAAAATTTAAAACAAATTTTAAAAAATTGAAACAGTAAACCTGAGCCGAAAAATAATTCAATAAAAAAATGAAAACATATAAAATTTTCTTGCAAGAAATTTTAAGAAAAACACTTACATGCTTCTTAAAAAGTGATTTTTGATGGCTACCTTAAAACGATGAAATTTGTTAATTTCAGTTATACAAGTTGGAAGACTGTTCCAGAGTTTAGCACATATAAAACTAAAAGACTTTGACCCGGAACCTTTAACCTTGGGAAGACAATACCCTCCTTTATTACTCAGTCTGGGGCAATAAGAATGCATAGATTCCAGAGAAACAAAACAATCACTTAAATACTCTGGGGCTATTTGATTTTTAACCTTAAAAACATGACATAACATGATTTGTTCAACTCTTTTACAAACTGGTAACCAAGTAAGAGATTTAAAATGGGAATGAACTTAGATATCTGAACTCTGTTTAAACCCATTCATCATTTTTAGACAAAAAGTCAAACAATAATAATTGACTGAATAGCCATTATCACACGGCGCGGATGAGACTTTGTTTGCATTCAACGGATGTATAAAAAACATAGTTTTCTAGATGTTCATACTATATCAATCACTGTATTATATATAACAAGAGAATATTTTCAATATTTCATATTGTTTTGGCTATCGACATAACATCAACATATATTTGGCAATGACAAATATATATAATGTATACAAACGCATACAAACATAAATTAATATAATGTGAAGTTGTACTTAATATAATTCAAATCTTGTTTGAGAATGCTCTATGATGGATTCATATCTTGTTTTAGAATTATCTAGGACGACAGAAAATATATAAAACATATATGTACAATTCGGTATTGAATACATGGAATACTATAAACAGAAATACAAAATGACAAAAAATATACACATGTATACCTTTCATATTAAATAAGATTTTGTTATACGAACTTAGAAATTTCCAAAGGTTAAAATCTTAATATATCGTCGACGATGATTACAAAATAAAAGAAAAATACAAATAAAAAAACAACAACAACAAGAACAACAACGTTATTATGCTTATACCTTTTATCATGGCATTTATTACAACGTTTTCATGGAATGGTACACAAGTGTCTCATTGAAGGTTCCATGATAATCGCCATATGAACAAAACGCGGATGTTTCTAAAATAAAATTTGTTTGTGTTTTTGAAATATACTTAAACCGGTACTAGGGGAAAGTGGACGGTGTTTTGCACTTTCTATGAACAGACTCAATCAAACCGAGTCTGTAACATTTTCAAATTAAGCGTTCTTTAGGAATTTCAATTTTCCCTGTCTCATTGACAACGACGAAGATAATTATTCCTTATAATAAAGACGATTGCGTGTAGAGGAGTTTGAATAAAAATTGTGTGATAAAAAAGAGAAAAACGCTGGAAAATGATAATAAATAGTAAGGTGTAGCATTCGATAAATAAGTAAGCTATTGTCGGAAATAAAGAAGTTCACGGATGAGGAACTATGACCCAGAGGATGGTGTTCTTCTGATAACTTATCGGGAGTTCTTCTGTTAACTGCCACGAAGTTCGTCGGATAACTTGTGTATATACCGAAGAAACACTCGTCAAAAATGGTAATTTCATTTTTAAAAAGAGTGATTGAGATGTTAAGTCAAACTTCGATTACTATGCTAGCCTTTATATTATAGTATATGTCCGAAAAAACTTTATAGTCCATTTTTCATCACCTCGTGTTCCGGTAATTTAGTACAATTTCCAATTCATTTGCTCATTCGTACATATTGACCTGTTTCTTTATCATCAAAGTTTAAACCTCAAACTCTCTTTGAAAGATGAAAATAACCATTTATAACGTGTTACGGTATATACAAATGTTTTCCGACGAACTCCATGACAGTCTTGACAAGTGATAAGAAGAAATTCATCCTCCGTGTAACAGTTCCTTACCCGTGAAACTAGTTAATACTCTAATGATCTAACCTGACTAAGATAGTTTCACTTGCTGTCAAAATTAAAGATGTTTCCATGAGCCTGACATAAGACAGAGGTCAGTATTCCGTAAGTGAAAGTAACAAATTTATAAAGGATGTGGTTCTACCAATTATTATATACTGACAAAAAAACTGCTTATATTTTCGTTATTACTAAGAACAACTTGCGTGCACTATACAATGCACTAAACTTACCGACATTTTATCGAATATTTAACGTCAAGATGGCGCAACATTTTGCAGGTGCATATCTAGCGATACTTGATTTATGTTTTATTTGTCACTGGCCGATTTACTGAACCGTAACGGACTGAAACACCACATTTGGAATTTTATTTGACTCGTTAACAAAATGCCACCATGGATTCGAAAATAAAAACGATTGAGATTAAGCTATTGAGAAGAAGCGTTACTAATGTCGTATGGCAGTTTAACTGTCATTGCATCAGAATTATCAATCTGCTACAGCGTTTTTAGCAATATGGATGCAAATAGGATGTGACATTCCTTCAGGTAGGCTAAAGGTAACGACTGCACGCAAAAACTGGTACATTACGTAAAGGCATCTACGTAACAAGTTTAAAACCGCTACAAGTTCCGCAAGACAATTTGGCATAACTAGACAAACCTTTTTAAATAGTTTGAACAGGAATACAAACCCAGCTATGGCAAGGCTGGCACATGTTGGCCAGATTATTGATCCTCGAATCTTCGGAGACACTGGGCTCAACGTCATGTACATTGTACTCGTGTCCAGTGAGCAAGAGCATTGTTAAGCGACGAGTCATGTTTTAATCTATGAGTTACAGATGGTTAAGTACACCTTTTTCGCCGTCGAGGTGAGTCTTTTGCAGATAATTGCTTGTTGGGACGGGATCAATTTGATGGAGGCAGGACTATTGATTTTGGGCGGGATAATTGATGACCGGAAAATAAATTAAGTCGTCGTTCCTGGTAACCTGAATTATCTAAAGTATTGACACTGGCCTCTGTCGAATGGTCATTTCTTTTCAGCGTCAGTGTCAAAATTAACTGATGCACGATAATGCCTTGCCACACACCTCCCTACGTACAACGTTCACGTACTACCATGGCTGTCTTGCTTACTGAACGATAATCTTATTGTGCACATATTGGATCTTTTGGAAGAAGAAATCATATTATTAATAATATCCATGCCTATAATAAAGTCAAAATTAAGAGTGACTTACTTTGTATTAATTTACAGATAAATGTGAATATGTACAGCTGATCTTAGCGGCTTACACCCCAGTTACACAGAGCCATCGGTGATTGATCGGTAGTTTTTTTAGCCAAATTATGGAGTGAACCGATGACAACGTATTTATCACCGACATCACCTATTGGTCACCTGTTTTCCACCTATCAACTGCTATTGGGGAAAGATAAGTTTCGTCGGTGAAAAATTACCGATTGGGATTTTTAAACACGTTTAAAATTCTCGATCGGTGAAAATATTTTAAAAATTACCGACGGCAACCTATATCACGAGATGTGCAAGCTCTTAATCACCGATATCGCCGATCGGACAAAGATAACCAAATATGAATCACCGGCCATATCTGACGGAAAGTGTTTAACCACTGATGACTAGCTATCAAACACCGATTAATCAGCGTTACGCCCGATTTAGCTCCGATTTACAAACGATAAAAACCAAAAGTATTTCAGCATTTAATCATCGACCCATTCCCGTTTGAGTTTGCTTTCTGTCACCGATGGCCGTTTACACAGAAAACCAGAAATAAAATCACGCATGACAACCGATCATAACAGCGAGTAAATTTAAAATTAAATGACCGATTGGGGACCGACCGTCTGTGTAACTGGGCCCTAATTTAGTGATACGAATATGAGAAATTTTTCGTACAAGAATAATTGAAGATGACAGGCAAAAAATAAAGTTACTTCGAGTACAACTTGGATATGATATGGGTTTTGAATGACTACTTTTAAAACAAAAACGAGGCTACATGAAGTGCGATAACAATTTTAAATGTTGAACATAAAAAACGAAAGCACTGCTAAAATAATAAGATCGGCTCCAAAAATGTTTGTATTAATTGGAACATCACATGTTATTAATGCTTGAGGGGCACTGGTAACAGTTTATGAGGGGTGAAATAAATAAAAAAATCTATTTTGCTTTGTTCTGTTTGTAGATGGTTCTGGAAACAGTGTAGTTAATTTGGTTACACCCCCATTTTTTCATTATTTTTTTATCAGAAAACGGTAAACAAATGAATCTTTTTCCAGAAGAAAATGAAGCCTCTTACGATTGACAGTTCAGGAGTCAGAAGAAATGTTAAAAGAATAATCTTCAAACATAAATTAATTTATTCAAAATACAACACAGAAAATTATGAAGAAAATAATGATAATGACAATATTATAAACTTAACTAAAATGCAAAAATAGTGAAAGGGAAAAAATATAAAACTGCATTAACATGCTAACCTTAAATTTCACGACCTGAAATCAATAAATAAATAGTTAAAAATTAAATTGAAGAAAGATATTTGATTTCCTCTAACTTTGATCATTTTTCATGTCATTTTTATTTGTTTGAACTAATTTTATTTTAATCCGAAGATTTCTGAAATGAACAAGTAGATATTGAAAATGTAATTCCCACATAATTATTTTCTCTTTAATTGAAATTCAGAATATTTTTGTGTAATTTACAAGCCAATTATCAACTTATCCGCGCATTGGAATTTAAACACATGTTTAGTCTGGTAAGGAGCTGTAACAATTTTTGTAATTTTCAATAAAACCGAGTCTGCAAAATTCAAATAGCCGCAGAATATGGTGTCCCGCAAAATACGTTATCGACCTGGCCGAAAAATAAGGACAGTATTAGGTAAAAATATGTATCGCTAGACATTGAACCTGATAGCAAAACGTACAGCGAAATTTCCAGATGCTAGGTCACAAAACATATCTGTTGAAGATATTGTACTTCAGATAAAAGGAAGAGAGTTCGCGGACACTTTGGCATCCTAGTTCAGAATTTGAATGTCCTAGTGGTGGCTGGTTAGAAATATTTAAAAAGCACTATGGCCATGTCTCAAAAACGTCATCGCTGAGTCAAACTCTGTTGACAAAACAGATGAGGATTTTGAAAACTGGCAATCCAGACTCCCCTCCAGTTTGGAAAAATATCGGCCTCATGACGTATTCAATGCAGATGAAACTGCAATTTGCTATCGTGCTATGCCTGATAGAACGCTCGACCGTGGTTGAAAAGTGAATAAGGAACGCTAAACAGCTACGGTTTGGGCAAATATGAGTGACACTGAAAAATTGTCATTGCCTGTCCTAGGAAAATAAGAAAAACAAAGATGTGTCAAAATCTTTCGCACCCTTCCTACTCAATATAAAGCAAACAAGAAAGCTTTGGTGTCTGCAAAATTCTTTTAAACGTAGTTCAGAGAGCAAGATGAGAAAATGCACTAGCAGTGGGCGTTAAAAAGCGTTGGTAATTGACAATTACCCGGCACACCAAAAACAAGCTAAAAATAAAAGCAGTCGATTTCGACTTCAGTATTTCTGTCCCAGACGTTATTCGTATGATGCGTCATGCCTGGTCTCAGTTCACGAACACAACAATTAAGAATTGCTATCGTCATGATGGCTTTACATTTACTCAGACAACAGATATTGAGTCTGAAGATGAAGCTAATTAATGATGATATTCCTTTGAATCAGCTCGCTAGCATCCTTGGCAAAACGTTGTCAATGGACGTTTATGTCAACATAGTCGATAAACTTCAGGCAACTGAAGCAATGTCTGATAATGACATATTGTTTGATTAAATGGAGTCTCTCAGTAGATGATGATTTCAACAATGACAATACAAGATTTCGACAAAACACGCGACCGAGGCATGTGACACATTTCGAGCATTTCTTGAATCTATAGATAACAACGACCACATCATTTCCAACAAAAGTTTCGTTTTAGTGGTGTATAACTGAGTAAACATCACTATGTGTCTTTATCACATGGACCTTACTGTCGTATTTCAGCTGTTAAACATCTCTAACAAATTGTTAATTATTAATTTTGAAATATAAGACTCGAAAAAACACTATACATGTAGACATATTTCTTAGTTTATTTGACTTAAATATAAGGTATCCGTATGTCTTTGGTAAAATTGAGTTTTTGACTGGTTCAAACCCTCATAATTATATCTGGACATTTCGTTATGATCACGATGTGATTTTACGGTCCAGATAACTTCGAGATAACAAGAGTCGACTGTATGTAAATGAGCAGTGTTACAGAACAGTTACTCTACCTTGCCTAATTTTTGAGTTAATGCCCTTTTTCAATTTTACACTATGAAATTTGTCCGGGACATAATGTAAGATCTCCAACGAATGAAAATTCATGAATGTTTTTATGCTTTTTGAAGGGAAACATATAGTCTTTGTCCTTCCGTCCGAATGTCGTCCGTCAGTTCGTCTCCTTTTCTTGACCGGGACATAACTCAAACCAAAAGAGGTATCAACAAGAATTTTTGTAGATAGATAGATAGATCTCATTGAGTGAAAGTGCTTCACGTTGCCTAATTTTGGAGTTATTGCCCATTATTCATTTTTACACTTTGAACTTTGTCGAGGACATAACTTAGAAACTACAAGAGGTATCAAGAAGAATCTTTGTAAATAGATATCATTATTCGAATTACAATGCGTAAATACAGAAACTCTGCCTTGCCTTATATTAAAGTTATTGACCTTTGTTCTTTTTTACACTGTGAGAATCAAATAGAAAGTAGTTTGTCTGTGTCCAAAATTTGTTGGGGATCATCATCCGGTCCAACCGGCTTTTTTTAGCTCACCAGAGCCGAAGGCTTAGGGTGAGCTAATAGTATCAAAGGGGATGCTCCGGCGTCCGTCGTCCGTCGTCATGCGTCAACAATCGTCTTCTTCTCTGAAACTACTAAGCAGATTAACTTCAAATTTGGTCTGTAGCACCCTTGCGACAGTCACACTTGAATATGCTCATGTCATTCCAATTGGCCCCTTTGAAGGGTCAGCAGAGCTAAAAACAGAAAACCTTTAAACATCTTCTTCTACAGAACTAATGGATGGATGATCCCCAAACTTTGTCTGTAGCATTCTTAGGTAGTCTTTTAACAAGTTTGCTCATATTAATTTGATCGGCCCCTTTCAGGGGTCTCTAGGGCTAAAAATAGAAAAACTTTTAAACATCTTCTTCTACAGAACTAATAGATGGATGATCACCAAACTTTGTCTGTAGCATTCTTTGGGAGTCTTTTATCAAGTTTGCTCGTATGAATTTGATTAGCCCCTTTTAGGGGCTGCTAAAGCTAAAAATAGAAATACCTTTCAACGTCTATTTCTACAGAACTAATTGATGGATGATCACCAAACTTTGTCTGTAACATTCTCAGGTAGTCTTTTATCAAGTTTGTTAATATTATTTTGATTGGCCCCTTTAAGGGGTCTTTAGGGTTAAAATTAGAAAAACTTTTAAACGTCTTCTCCTACAGAACTAATTGATGGATGATCACCAAACTTTGTTGGTAGTATTCTCGGGTAGTGTTTTATTAAGTTTGCTCATATTAATTTGATTGGCCCCTTTAAGGGGCCGCAAAAGCTCAAAATAGAAATACCGTTTAATGTCTTTTTCTAGAGAATTAATTGATGGATGATCACTAAATTTTGTCTGTAGCATTCTCAGGTAGTCTTTTATCAAGGTTGCTAATATTATTTTGATTGGCCCCTTTTAGGGGCCCTAAAGGCTAAAAATAGAAATACCTTTAAATGTCTATTTCTACAGAACTAATTGATGGATGATCACAAAACTTTGTCTGTAACATCCTAAGGTAGTCTTTTATCAAATTTGCTCTTATTAATTTGATTGGCCCATTTTTGGCCTCTAAAGCTGAAAATAGAAATACTTTCAACATCTCCTTCTACAGAACTAATCGATGGATGATCACCAAACTTTGTATGTAGCATTCTTCGGTAGTCTTTTATCAAGTTTGCTCATATAAATTTGATTGGCCCTATTAAGGGGCCTCCAAAGCTAAAAATAGAAAATCTTTAAACATCATTTTCTTCTGAAATCACCAAATTTTGTATGTAGCACTCTTAGGTAGTCTTTAATCAAAATTGCTCATATTTATTTGATTGGCCCATTTTAAGGGCAGCTTAAGCTTAAAATAGAAATACCTTTAAATGTCTCTTTGTACATAAGTAATGGATGTATGATCACCAAATTTTGTCTGTAGCATTCTTAGGTAGTCTTTTATCAAGTTTGTTCATATTAATTTGATTGCCCCCTTAAAGGGGCCGCTAAAGCTAAATATAGAAAACCTTTGAACATCATCTCCTACTGAAATACTTGATGGATGATCACCAAACTTTGTCTGTATCATTCTTAGGTATTTTTTGTCAAGTTTGCATTGACACTGTTTAAGCTAAAGCTTTAATGCCCCACGCCATGGCATTTCTTCAAATTATAGTTTAAAGATATTCTATGCTCAAATTTAATATTAGAAAATATTGACAATGGATTACAAAATAATCGTGTTTTGACATCACACAAAGTAGTTATGTTATGTTTTAAACTCTTCACACTATAGGTTCTCACAGTATCAATATAATGATAGTGTCATTAAAAAACTGTTGTTTTTTGTTGTTGTTTTTTTATAGAAAAGACCAACTTTACTTGGCCTATTAAAGGAGATGCAGCTTCCCATACATAATTTTCAGTAAGAATTTAATAAATTTCAATACATTTCTATGACTCAAAGATGGGTATAGGATATCTTTTCATAATGAAGGGAAACAACTCATGTTGAAATGTGTACATATGTTATTCAATTTTTCCAAAAAAGGTTCAATGGCTTGGAGAAAGTCTTAATGTCATGACCTGTTTATAATGTGTGAATATCTCACACCTCTAAAATTTGGACATCATATTTCATCATTGTAAGGTCAGTTGTAGGTCATTAACTAGGAAAAAAATAGGCCTAAAGAAACATTAAATTTTTTTCTCCAGTACCTTTTTTTAACAAAAATGAGTTTGTATGCTCATTTTTTTATTGAATTTTGTTAAAAATTGTACTTTTTTTTGTTGAATAAGATTTAAACTTGGAAAAAGCACATCTCAATAAATTTTGGGACAGACTGTTGAACCTGAGTTTCATGTGCATAATTGAATTTTGGTGTCAGTGGAACTATTTTTGATATTTTTGAAACCATTGTTACATACTTTCTTGTTTTTGATGTACAGAGACTTGAAATTTGGAATGATGTATAGAGACTTGAAATTTGGACCAGGAATGTTATTTCTAATGCGAAACGAATTAAGATATCAATGGCTACTGAATGGTTTTAATTTCAATTCAGATCCTGAATTGATGTGAATTTTGATATGAACTGGCCTACTTTTGATATATTTGATATCACTTTACCTACTTTCTTTGTCTTTTATGTAGACTTGAAATTTTGACCAGGGGTGTAATTTGTGTAATTTTTTATGTTGAACTCAATTTAAATACCAGCTGACCTACTTTAGGTATTATTGACACCATTTGACCTACTTTCTTGTATTTTGACATTCAGATTTTAAATTTGGACCAGGTTTGTAAATTCTGATGCCGAAATGAATTTTTATATCAACTGACCTACTTTTGATTTTTTGATATAATTTGATCTTCATTCTTGTGTTTTATGACATACAGACTTGAAATTTGTACTAGGGGTGTGATTTCTGATGCTGAATTATTTTGATATCAACTGGCCTACTTTTCATATTTCTTACAATGTTTGATCTATTTTCTTTTTCTTTTTTGAGGTACAGTTATGTTACAATAAAGAATGTATAAAAAATGTGTTGTCCCAAATTGTAAACTTCAAACATCTACACCTTACATGTTTTGCATGTGACATTTTGTGTTTTCATTCAAAAAAAGTTATAAAAAAAACTGTCCAGTCAAAATTAATCATGCTCTAGGGGTCATTTATTCTGCATTTATTCTACATAGTCTCATAGGAACACACTTGCAACATACATATTTATAACAAAGCCTTTCCAAAATATTAGGGCAAAAAAATATTTCGATTTATATTGTGAATAATAAGATGATGGCTTAAATGAGTGATTTAGGGCCATCTTAGTGGCCCTATTGTTTATTATGAAGAAAAAAGCTAAAACAATCAGTGTTGTGAAAGTATAGAGGGGTAAGTTAAAGTTGAGTTGAACTTGCGGAAAGAGCTGGACTTGCCTTTCAGCAACTTCTTTTGAAAAATAATTTCCAACACAGAAAAGCAGTTGTTTCTGGTGAGCGACTCGAGCCATCATGGCCCTCTTGTTATTTTTTCAGTATTGACACAAGAAAAGTTTGTTGAAGAAATTACAAATTTTCAATACTCGGAATGTGAACAGAAGTTGGAAAGAGTAGATTGCAAGGCACTTAACATAAGTAAAGGTAAAAATTAGAAAAAAGATAAGAAAATCATATACATGTATTCTTATAAATTGTTTAAATTATCTTTTGCCAATTGAAACCCATTTCTTTACTACTTTATTTCATTATAAAAGTGCATTTAGCATGAACGACTTCTATTTAATCAGGAAGTTTTCGACAAAGAAAATAAAAAGTCTTATCTAAGAATTTATCCGACTGATGCGATCGTGTCATAAGAGTATAAGCAATGAGTATAAAATATATTGTGTTACAATATTTATTTATACCTTTGTAAATCAGTTCCACGACAAAAGCCAAGTCTTTGGCCACCAGGTCCATTTGCAATACCTAGGTCAAGTTATGGGTGTCCCGAATCAGAAAGTCGTGGATGGACAAAAAGCGTTCTTTACAGAAAGAAACCTGGAAAAAATAAACAGGAAGACCCATTGAACTTGTGTGTTAAACAACGAGATGATACAGAACTAGATACAGAAAAATGGATTCCCGGAAGATATACAATTTATAGGATTGGAGAGGAATGCCCAGCAGGTTTGTTTTGGTTTGGTTATCTAATGTGTATATATATATATATTTATGATATAAAGCAATTTTCAATTTCCTAAAATTCATGATATTTTCGTGTTCATGGGCACGTCACTATTTAAGTTTCTATCATCGCCCCACCCCCTCCAAACAGTGTGGGCAGAATCCTGAATCCATTTACCAATAAAATGTTTTGGTGCGCTATTCTTTACCGCTTGCATGCAAGTTGGCTTAATAAATCTTGCTTAACATGATGAGAATTCTTGTTGTATCATGTAAAATATGATCAGTAAGGATCTTGGGTAAGGAAAGTGATTGACAGCTTAAATTATGAGAGTGGATAAATATGTTATGTAATGGGAGGTATGTTTCTGTCTCCCAAACTTTTTAGGAAACATGTTTTTTTGCCAGGAGTTATCAATATGAACCGTAGTTGGCATATGGCCCGCTACACAAAATGGCTGACATACCTAAACAACTATTCTGGCTTTCACATGTCAAACTCCTGGCGGGATTTGGACGAAAGTTCAAAGGAGTGATCATGTCCAACCCTTATTGTTCATATAGCCTGCATGTTTTTCTTCAAAGTACAAAATGGGGTCCAGAGCAGAAAATAGAAAAAATCGTGCCCCATCACAGGTAAAAAAAATGTAAGGAATTTGATGAATTGTCACCGGAGGGATCAGTACCAAACCTTGTTGTGCATATTGCCTGCATTCTCTGCTCCACTGCACAAAATGGCAACCAGAACTAAAAAGAGAAAAAATCTCTGGCTTTCACAGATCAAACCTCTGGTGGGATTTACATGCCGCTGTTCCATCCTTCAAACACAGTTCCATTCTGACTTAAAGCAAAACATTGCTGCATATGTTTATTTATTTATTTATGACATGCATGACACTTATCAATCGAGTGTTCATGATTATTCAAAATACAGCTCTGGGCCCTGTCAATAAAAAACATAGTCACGTTAGGATATGAAGCATAACGATACTTGTGTTCATGTTATTCAATGGTATTTCTACTTGCTGCTTATACCAAGAATAAGTAAATCTACCTTTTTGATCATTTAACATACTATTCAAGAAAATTGACGTGAAATGGCTGATTTTCTAGTAAATATGTATACTATAGCTATAACATTTTAAATATATATATATATATATATATATATATATATATATATATATATATATATATATATATATATATATATATATATATATATATATATATATATATATATATATATATATATATATATATATATATATATATAATACTCGACATGATTAAGCTGTTTCCGATAAAGATGAAAATATTTTTTTGAACAGTCAAACATCTGTTAAAGGCCCCATTCGAATAGAGATCACCCAGTAAATGAAGACCACTCTTCAAAGCTCTTGACTGGTTAGAGAGAACAAAATAACCTCCAAATAATGTCCACGTGTCTTTAAAAGCTATGTTCTGTATTCCTCTTGGATGACCTTTGTTCACAAATTTGTTTTACCTTTTTTTATATCTTAACCCGCAAAACCTTGAAAAGTACATTCAGTGTACGAATGGAAAATAAACAATCAGACAAATGTGAATACATTATTTTATTCTAGGTTTTAGAAAAAGCACAATACGAGAATCCTGTCTTGAATATGATTCATTTGGACCTATTCCAAATATAACAGAAAAAGGTATGTCTTGTTATCCTAATAACTTTACCACAAAGTACAAAATTTCAGCTAACGTCCATAAAACATTTTGTCATGAACAACAGCTGCTTAATGTAACATTCAGAGCATTAGGGTTACTCAGTGATTCAGATTATTTTATTTCTCAAGCTTATCTGATCATGTTACAGACAAACCTTTTACAGTAGGATCGTTGTCAAACACCAGCAACTGTCGAAAACAGGATAAAATCTATTATTTGTGTTAACATTAAAAAGTTAATGCACCTGTGTCCTTGCATAAACATCTGCAGATTATTGAACGCATTTAAAACCGTAGTCCGCAGTGTGAAGGTTTAAATCAGTCCAAATGCTTCTGCAGGTGTGAATTCACGAAAAAGGGAGGGTTAGCGCTATTCTTGTGTAAAAACTTTATTCCTAAAATAATGTAAATTGTTCATTAGTTGTGCTTACTGCTATAATTATGACATTCATTTGCATTTAATCAAGTATGCAATTTTGTCAATATATATATTAAGAACAGGTGAATTTTCTTATGGCTTTTCTTTGCGTGTTGGTTTTCTTTTACATTTCTATTTCAGAAATTGCAAAGGAAAAGATATTAGAAATAGGCACCTGCAAAAAGATCGGTAATAGTTTGAAGAGAAACAAAAGGGGAAATAAAGCTACATACAGAATGTTAGAAACGTCCTTTATTGTTTTAAAGGTAATGGCAATGTAAATAAATTCTCTTCTAATTGATTGCACAGCACTTTGATTTTACCCTTGTATTTTATCACCATATGAATATTTTAATAAATAATAAAATTTTCAGTGCAATTAATGAAATAATTAAAACTAAGATTTTTGTGCTATCAAACAGAAATGGTGAAGCAGATACAATTGTACTGAAACAAAATCATTAGAATAAATTAAGAGTAAAGGTTACTTTATCAATGACAAATAGAATCTCTTTTAGTGGTACACTGCTAATCCATATTCGTGTATATAAAGGTCTCTTCTAAAGTAACCTTACAGTAATGCAAGGTATTCATACATACCATACTTTTGTTGCTGTTTTTTAAATTTGCTATAATCAAGATTTAACAAAGCATTCTTATAGAAATGCCCAAAAAGGGAAAATTAAAGCATAAAAGATTTTAAACTTTTCTATAAAAAAACAACATTTTACTTCGATCGCACGTTATTTATAAAACGCAAATTAGAGATGTTACTTTAATAGGTTCACCATTCGAATTTGGATTTGTAAAATGATAGTCAAAAGCAGTTCGAGTAATATGAAGCAAGATAAAAGCAAAATCTTATGAACAACACTAAAAGTTTTCGTGGTCACTTGTCAGCAGGTCCAAATGTAGCAAGGATAATGAGCAAACGCTTTAAAAACATTTTACGCATTCTCATCACTCATTGTTGTTGCCGATTGATATTATTCACGAAATAAAGATTAATTTCCAGATTAATTTGACAACAAATCAGTAAACAAATCATGGTCCCTCGATTCCTATTCTACAAAATTAATCAATTATTCATTACTTTCAAACGCCGAAAAACTTTCCTGTTGAATTAATAAATGAAAACAAAGTTCTCCGATAACTTAATCGCAATATAAAAATCTTTTATGTTTAATTAAGCTATTTTGAAATATCCAGGTGTGTTTAAAAGGCTAATGTAATTATATAGAACTAACATATTTTAGTAACTTATACAACACCAGCTCTACTGGCGGAGGAAGACCCGAGCGAGCACCTGAGTAGAACCGCCCACATTCCGATAGCCTTCTCACATTAACGATCTAAAGTTATTAGCTAAATTCGGACCTAGAGGGGCAAGATATCAGCACACTTAATAGATATCAATATTAAATAATAATGTATTGGTTTAATTATGATCTATTGGTTACAGTAATGACATATATGTTCAAACTGAAAAACACAAGTAAGGTTGTTTACTTACTTTCAATGATCAATTATTTTACAGAGCAAATCTACACCTTGCCCAGATAAATTAAATTCTCTCCAAGGACAGAAGTATTGCGGCATTGAACCAGGTTTGTTAGAACTTTTTTGTAAATAAACAATGCAATTAAGCAGTTGAATTGAACTTAATAAACACTTGTAGACAAGTACTATTGCAATGTGAAATAAAGTAAGCGTAGCTTACAACACATTGCTTAAAGTATTCCAAAAATGATACACATGCAAACCTTTAGTTAAGTATATCACAAGACCTAACATGTCTAAAGGCAAAGTGTGCGAGATTTCATCAGTTGTTTTCAGAACATTTTTAAATGTGCCTATGTCGTGTTTAGAATTATTAATGAACGACTCATTTACACGTTACAAAAGTAATGAAAGCTTATTTTTAACACATGCATAGGATGACAATTAACGTTAACACAACAACCTAATATGTGACGTCCATCTAAATACTTTTAGTTTGACACTCCTCTTATATTGACTTTCGTTATTGATAGGTACCACAAACTTAATACTCTTGTCTTTTTAGGTTAAAATTGTATTTATTTTTTTTGTTTCATGCCAATTTCCGAAACCTAGTACTTTGTTACATTTATTTCAGTGGTTCAGAGATCACTAAGACCGCTTGAAACACGTAAGTAAAATGTTTATTTGCTACGTTTAACATGTTGGAAGCAACCGGTTTCACCCATGCGACCAGTACAGCTCAGGATATGCCGTAATACCCATGGATTCCACCATTTCATATTCGGTCTATATGTTTTGTTTTAAATATAAAAATATGAACAAGACTATTAGATTAACAGGGCCATTAAAGATATGTAGCATGGTAATAGTTAAATATGTAATGCTTATAGGAAAGGATGTAACATGATAAAGTTCCCTAAAATTCAAGCTTATAAGTATTCAGAAAATGCTTCATCCGTCTTACTGATTTTGGTTTAGAGGAAGTTGGCCATCCCACGTAACTTATGACGCCGGAAATGATAAGAAGTCGAATGGCGGCACACATAATATCAACTCATATTTTCCAAGCTTAATTTATTATTTCAATACTACCTTAAGCAGTGCAAAACACACAATTTGATCTTTCCGCGGCACTATAGTTTCAATCTAAAAATGACGTGTTTTCTTTAAACATTCGAGTCGCAGCTTTTAATCGATGTAGAAGTTTCATTCAACATTTTGATTTTAATACATGTAATAAAGCATGCTCATTTTCTTGCTTAACCGGCATTTGGCTTTTTTGTCATTTTGATTACAAGAGTTGCATTGAGTGTCTTAATCAAAATAACGTTCACAACATTTAAGTTTTTAGGGTTGTTGTCGAAGACATTTTGTGCCCTTTTAATAACCAGGCCTTGTAATACTTGTATCTCTACTTAAACCATTATTTTATTTGCGTCAAGTCTCAATACACGCCTTTTTTAATATACCAACAAAAATTTTTTTTTGGGGGGGGGGGGGGTAATAATTGCATTTTTTTCACAAACAATACACCAGCTTGTTTACTTCCATATTATCATACATTACTCAGTTTTATGACAAAAAGACAGACCAGAAAAATGCTATATTTCACATTTTTTGCATCTTAGCGTTACAGTTGGTGATATATCCTTACGGATACGTATTATATACATGTGTGCCGAACTTCACTTTCGTTGCAATAAATTGTAATGTTGCTTAATAAGTTGAAGAAAATGATATTCACCGAACCTTCATCGAGCATTATAAAAATAAAAACAAGATAAGAATGGGAATTTATACAACATAAATTGATGTCATTGTTCTCGCATTGGAATTGTAAATGTTTTTTTTATCCGCGCTGATTTAATTAAACCATTGTGCAATACATAATTGGAGTGCAAACGGTAATGACAATTGATAAAGTCTGGCCATACAAATTGGACCATTTGAACTGACCTGAAAGTTAAAAAAATCACTTTGAGGGGAGATGACTGCAATATTTAGAAAGTGGTTCCGAAGGTTTGTTCAATCGTGATTCTATTTCATCATGCTAGTTTAAGAAACTTCTGTTTGCTAGTTTAAGTTTTCCATTTATGCGTCTCCCAAAATACTAATGTTTCTCTCTACTTTTAGATTAACGAGCCCTTGACGGTCAAAACTTACCATATTTTACTTTATATACTCTTGTACCCATATTCTTTCAGCAAGATGTTTATTCGTCTATCAACTAGTTCTTTTTTGACCGGAAGGTCAGTTTAAAAAATTAAGGTTTTCGTTTATTTGATTAAGTAAATTATATTTTATTATCCAAAGACATCACCAATAGGTAATTATTTGATATCATGATCCAAAATGGCAGATCGTGTCCAAGTGATATTATTGTATGATCTGTTTCATTTCGGGTCAGATTACAGATAGCACACACCCGGTTTCTATATAATAGTAAGACTTGGTACAATGAACTGGTAAGTCTTGTAAAGTTTGGATGATATTTCAACAAAATATTTATATTTCATACGCCGTATAAAATGTAGTACAAACGCCACGTGACTGCCAAACAAAAGCACTTTCATTTTAAGGTCCACTTAACGAACATACATCTTGCAGAAGACCTTCTTCTATTGATGATAACATCATAATATATTAAGGGACCAACCAGGCTCAACTTTAACAAAGTTGTTCACAATCATTAAAACGTTACTGGTCTCGTTATCCTCTGATACGCCATATGAAATGTAATTACTATAACGAACAATTTCTTGAGCTGCACTGACCTGCAAAGGTTGTACATACATAGGCCTTATAATTAAGCTTTCTCTGAAGTACAATCTAATATAGAAAGAAATTTTCGACTCTTCGAGATGCAACTTATTTAAATTTTACAGCCCATGAAGTATCTTTTCAAACAAGTACAAGATATAAGAGGTTCCGACACTGAATTAAAATTATCTGGCACTATCGATCGTGGAAAAGAATCAGCTGAATTGGCATTGTGATATTAACGCAAGCATAAGGAAAAATAAACATTGGCACCTTTCCAACAAACATCAACTCTGGACTCTATTTGAATGAGAGAGGTGACCATAGAAAGCAAAGTTTAATGTGCAGCAGCATGCCATTCATAAAAGGGACATGTGTCATATTAAAATGGCTGTAAAGCGATATTGGGTCAGGGCATTACTGGCATGGCAGTCATCTTAATTGCTCTACTTTTGAGGATCATGCTGAGTGAACGGCTAAAACTTATAAGTCAAGATAGAATCTGGTGGTGCTTTTTAACTCTTTGTCTTTATATTTCTAGTTAAGAACTCCTACCACACATTTTGTTTCCATCTGATCTATAGCTATTCACCTTATATTAGAGATCGTTAGGAATGACATTATTTTTTTGTTTGTGAAATTTCTAGTCCCTTTATTGTCTAGCTAAGTGGTTCCAGTATTCCTACTTCTACATTTGACCGAGCCTGCTTTATTCTCCAATGTTGCCAGTATTTGCTCTCTTGAAGGATTACGTTTTTGTCTATTTTTACTAGCCGGAGGTCCATATTTTATGTGACAAACACTATCGTGTTTTTATCAGAGCTGTCCTGTAATTCCTGCAAGATTCAACAAAGGTGTTGGCTCATGAGAGTTTTGAGAATAAACAGAAGAAACATAACATTTGGAATGCTTTTTTCCTAATATGATACCTACAAAATTAATTTCTTGTTGTGACAGCTTCATTATCTTCTGAAAAAGTAGTTACTCTTGTCTAGATCTTGTTAAATTCGATTAATTGTAAAACTTGTGCCAAGTGTAATTCTTAAAAACTTGATTCCTGAGTCCAGAAAATCGGTGCAAAAGATGTTGCAATCAAAGACTATAGCCAACAATTGACTCTCCATTCGCTGACATGCAGAGTAGAATTATCCTTTCAACTATGTAACCATACGAGTTATTTATGTCTCAGGCGATTTCACAACTATTACATTTGTCCACTTCCTAAATTGTAAGATATAGCTTTTTGATTCTACCGAGTGTTCTCGTTTTTAAAGATTTTTATAGTGGGTTTGTATATCAAAATCAGCATACAAGGAATGTGAACGTCTGTCTGCTCTAGGTTGAAATCTAGGTTGAAATATATCAAGAGAATAACAAGAACTTAAGCACGTCAACAATATTCAAAATCTATCGCATCATATTTTTATATTAACTTCGACAACCACCAAAAACTAATTTGAAGCTTGTATTGAGAAATAATAAACACCCCTGTAATTAGATTGATATTTAGGCTTTATTAGGCCATAAGTATATTATGAACAATAGTATGATAATTTTTTGACATATCGGCCAGGAAAAAAACCGCCTAAGCCATAAGTATAATTTGAACAAAAGTATGGTTAATTTTTGACATGTCTGGCAGGGAAAAAACCGTCATGATTAGAAAAATTAAGCATTTATTTACAAAATCATTCATCTGCAAACCGTAATGCTGTACTTTATATAGTAGCGGTGGGAGGGTGGCAAAGCAATTGCAAGTTTTTTGTCACTGATGTACGCGAAATGACGTAGGATAATTTTTAATGCACCGTTTATAAGTCGGCAACGAAACATCAGTATGCGGACCTCTACCTGCATAACATATACAGTTGACTCTCAGTTACTCGAAATCCAAGGGACTGGGCATTTTAATTCGAGAGAAACGAAATTCGAGTAACGTGGAACTGCCGCCATTACGTTGACAGTCGTACATGTATATACATGTGCCTGATTAAATGTGCAAAGAAGTAGTTTTTATTATTGTTGTTAGCGGCAATGCTGCAATATTTAACCGTTGATATGACGGTTTATCACTTACAACCACAAAAAGTAAATGAATAGAAATATATTATTTGAAATTTAATACATGTATATAAATAGTGAAACAGAAACACACAATTATATTTGATTTAATTGATCATCGAACGAAAACGAAAGTAGCAACTATCGTGAACCGGAAGTACAAATTAATGTATGCAAAATGACGGAACATTAATTGTACAAATGTTATTTACGTTGATAACACACATCGATACCTAGGCTGTTATTTGACTAACACCCGTCATACTGGCACGAGTCACCTTTCTTAAAGAAATGTAATTAAATTTTAATTTAGTTATCTAACTGTTAAAACCAATTAAGTGCTGAAATGGATTAAATCCTCTTATACGACGTGTTAATAATACATAATGACCAATTAAAAATTACTATGAAACGTGTAAATCACGAGTGACAACATCTCACCTTGATGTCGGTCGTCTGTTTTCACACTTCGACTAATTGAGATGAAAATATGTTGGACTTTATTTGACTGGACCAAATTTTCTTTTCGACTAAACAGGAGTCTCGGTAAGTCAAAATTTGACCTAAGCGGAGTTAAAATACAAAGATAAAGAAGGAAATTTGACGGGACTTTATAAATTCTTCGACTAACGCGGAATTTTGAGAAAAGCGATTTTGACTTATTGAGAGTCAACTGTATATTAAGAATTTTGTAGTCATGCATATAAATAACTTTATGACACATAAAATACATTTATATTGACTGCGACAACCATCAAAACTCAATTGAAGCTTGTTTGGAGAAATAAAAAACAACCCTGTTATTCAATTAATAGTTGGGCTTTATTAAGCCATAAGTATAATGTGAACAAGAGTATGGTAATTTTCCGACATATCTGGCAGTGAAAACCACCACAAATGGGTTGTCAATAAACCAACCCATAACGGCCAGACTGTGTTGGAAGTTGGCTTCTGCACATATTTGACAGAATGTTGTTTGGTAAAGTTGGGTTGTTTCCCTTGGTTTTGACCTAGGAGGGATTGAGCTGCATGCTCTCTGTCTCGATATTGGCACTCGCCTGCATGGTTGGTACCTTTACAGAAACCACAGACATGGGTTAAAGTGCAGTTAGATGATCTGCAGTATTGTCTATTGTAAGGCCAGCATGTATTTGGCCAAACCTTCGACAGGGGCTGGGCAGGTTTTGATAAGTTCCATCGTCTATTTGATTTGAATTGCTCTGAACGAAAGGACCGGGAGTTTGACTGCACATATGGAGCTGGATCGGTGCATGCCTTTAACTAAAGTTCATAATGAATTGTATCCCAAGGCATGCCCATCTGAGATTTCAGTAAGCGAAACTGTGTGTCATTAGTTTGCCACGCTAGTCCTGGTCGTGTTGTATAGTAGCAAGAAAACGCACATATGTTTCACATTTTAATACTATATAAGTGTTCAAATTGTACGAGTCAACTCCACAATTCGAACTGCTCTACTGGATTTTAGACCAGTATTTATCATGACAGCTAGTGACATAAAATGTTACGAAATACATATACTCTCAAATACATTATCAATTATTCTGATATTTGACCAGTACAATTTAAAAGGCGGTTTCGCATATTAAAATATAAGATGTCATGTTAAGAGTTCACATTATGAAATAAAATATTTATATATGGTCCAAACTGTGTTCGTCATTCATTTGAATTACATAAAATGTATGATAATTAAACTTAAAATGCAAAATGCAACAGCGGCGGGTTGCTATATCCCTGACTTTTTCGGCATATTTCATTTAGGCGGCTGTTAAATATGGAAATATTTCCGCATAAACAGCTTCAAATGTAAGTGCAATCACTAAAGCAATTATCAAGGATGGTTATGTGCGATATACTGTCCTCTGTCGTTGTACAATGACGGAATGTATTCACAATATATGCATATAAACTTGCTATATATTTGAATGTATTTTAATATCAAACAATATACAATGATTTGTAGACAAAAATAATGACAATTAAAGCTTACCACATCTTATATAAGTGTAACGGTCAAATTTCTAAAATAAATTAGTTGGTTTTAAGATATAGCACAAAATGTCTTGTATTTTCTAGGCTTAACTAGTATATGTATTTCAATATTCTACTCAACAACGACTTCATAGATGTTATCTGGTACTTAAAAAAGCGTACCCGTTCCGCTAATTTTCGAAGATTTAGTTGTAAAAAGATTATTTGTTTGTATCCTCGGGTTAGCTAAGAAACCCAAAATTATTCTTAATTAAACTTAAATTAAAGCTTTTGTCATAAATCATTATTACCGGTCCAAAATAAGTATTGATATGGAAATCACATCAATTTTACTCCAATTTGCTGCAACACAAAACCCCTCAAAATATGATTTACTAAACACAATTGCAAGCAAACCACAATTTTTTTTTATTTTATTTTGTTATTTGTTATCACATAAGCTGTTTTTGATTATTTCATTAAATTGAATTAATTCAAACACAGGGCAAATAACTCATATCTGACAATATATTTTATATCAAAGATATGTCTTATTCCTGTAATATAAATATCAATTTTTTTCTTGTTACGCTCTTTTTATGACTGAAGTTAAACAACACTATGCTATAACATAAGACTTCATATCAATTTCTTCTCATTCAGTTACGTGAATTCATATATTTCAAAAATCACGTGTAAGTTCTATGACGAAGTAAATAAGATCAAGAAATATTGTTATTATAATCAATTACAAAATGAAAATATAAACAACAAGTAATAAGTAATGGCCATTCAGAGATAAGGGACCAGAAATTAGAAAATCGTAAGTAAAGGTCATCTCATGAAACTTCAGTTACAAAGAATGAAAGTATTTATGATGCTGTTAGCGATTAAATGTGATGTTCAGTGTCATGGTGTGAAATGGAAAAAATAATCCAGATCAACTTGAAATACAACTTTGTTGACGTACAACTATGAATTGTTACTTCATTTTATGTCAGTTTACAAAAAAATATCTTATGGTAAAATAATTAAAGTAATTCATGTCAATGTTTAATCATTGTCCCAAAACCCTTCCCGACCCCAACATAAAGCCCAAGTTGTTAAATAAAAATATCATAGTCTGTTGAATTTATACACACGTGTTGTTAATTAAAGTATTATTATTTAGAAAGATAAGCTGATAATCATCTTTAGAAAGACAAAATAGAAACTAATCGTTACACCTCAATGGCCCAAAGTCCTTGTTGACATTCAATCGCAATTTGAGCAGGGTCAGGACGCATTAGGTTGATACAAGCGGTAAGACCTGTATATCATTTTCATAGGAAAAGAAAATGAATTTTCATATGAAGAAATATATTCATCCGGATCAATTTAATGGATAAAATTCACCCAAGTTGTTACGTACTTTAAATGGACTTCATATTTATATGGCTCTTTAGGAATACCATCCACAATTTCAGACGTTGCCACTAAACAGACACCCGTGACACATTTTTTATTTCGTGTTTTTACGGAATATCATTATGTATTTAAGAAATAATACTTCGTAAAAACAAAATAATATTTCGTAGAGACAAAGAAAAGCATTTCGTTACAAGAGCTGTACAAGATTGTAAACCAATTTTGTAAACTGTTATTTCGTTTGTACACAGAATATTATTTCGTTTTTACAAATTTTTATTTCGTTGTACAAATATTATTTCGTTTTTACGAAATATTATTTTGATTTTTTTTTAAGAAATGTTATTTCGTTATAATAACGAATATTTTATGTTTTTACGAAATGTTATTAATGACATAAAAAACTGTATAGTATGTCATTTTTGAGGCACCGTTATATATGCATTTTATAGAAGGTATAAATTTAGGAGAACAAACATGGGTGTGCAATTATGGAATGTTTATTAATTTTGTTGATTGTGTTACGCTATATAACATTCGCCCAGCGTGCTCAAGATAAAAATATTTTTGCACAATGTACTCGAGGAATAAATTGTATCAAAACGGCAGAGACATTATTAAGGACCATGACCCTGATGAATTGATACGATAATAAAAAGCATTGAGTTTTGGACAGCCTTGTCACTGACGTCTGTTTCAATCACTCTTTGTTCCTATTTTAAACACTTTGTGCTTATGTTGTGAATGCGTATTCGCAAATTGTCAGAGAGCGTGATATATTCCTAAATATGAAATAATATTAAACAAAGTAATATCTATATATCAATTGTTTTTACAGAGTTGGTGTTGGACTTTGATTTTCGCATTCTTTCGGGTGTAAATGGTATGACTTTAACATTTACTTTGATGCAAAAAAAAATGTGTGATAAGTAGAATAAGAACACAAATGCTAAATATCTGACATGAAAACATTACGGTATAGGACAGCCAATTATTGATTTCAAAATACAATTTCAAGGAAAATATCTAAGCAGTTAGATAAAAATATTAAACAGCCAAGTGTGAAGCCTTTAGTATCCCTCAAAACAAAAGTATATAAAGTCGAATCGTTTGAATGTTTGATGTATTGTATTTTGTTTCGTTTTAGGAACGAGATTGAAATAATCGAGTTTGATATAATTTATATAAATGATATATTTACAATTCAGTTTCAATTTTAGGAAATCCAAATCAAGTCAAAGAGGCTATGTACCACTTTGACCTGCGACGTTCAATAAAGGTATATAGCATTGCAATTGTATCCAGTGATGGAATCCCTCGTCAGGTGAGATTGATTGAACGCATTCATTTGTAATTGCAAGTAAAACATTTGAGATATTAAGAATATTTTAGAAATACTTAAAATATAATGATATAGGCTTGCCTTTATTTTAAAATAAGTTTTACAATGCCACAATTACTGTATTCATAGAAACGATCCACAAAAAAAATCGCTTTTTTTACAACGATGGCGTTTTTGCGGAGACAAACGTTCGCTCAATCATAGTGCCCGCAAATTTTGCGAATATTAAGTCGTTGGGAGAAAAAACACAACTAAATAGGTTTCTGTATTTGATCTCTCTATAATCGGAAGACAAGGCTCAGACATACGATATTAACAAAATTTAAAAATTGTATCCATAAACAATCTATATGTAAGATATAAAATACCATTCTGTCATAATTCTTTGATATCAGAAAAAAATGAAAATGCATTCGGATGACTTATTTCTATGCAAATGTTATTATTTGCATTTAAAATAATAACATCGAGTAAAAGAATCGTGTGATTTATGATTGATCTTACTATCTGAAAAGAAATTCATTGTTTCATTTCAATAAATTTGAACCGTAATGATAAACAGTAAATATTATTATTTGCTTTTGTTAATGTAACAACCAATAACACGTCGAGTAAAATTACCTTCATTCAAAGAATGTCAACAGTCAATAACATGCATGTATTATATGATTTTATTTAATCTGTAAATAATGGATACAAAAGTTCTTTTAGCAAGACCGTTTTGCAAATAAAAATTTTACCATGAAATGTGCTGTGTAAGCTACATCATAGTACATCAAAATGACACATTGATAATCTAAGTTGTTGAACTTAAAATGCTAGCGGATTTGTTACACGCAACTTTTTCGCGGATATTAAACATTCACGGAAGTGTATCCACAACGAAAAGCGCTAACTAAAAAAAGCGCGAAAAGATTTCTCGGAACACATGTACAGTAGATCTTTTTATCAGATAAATGGTTTTGACTTCTAATCGCGCAAACAATGTAAAGGTCAGGTTACTGATAGTGTGTATCATTGTATTGTCTTAAGTAGGAAGTACTACTTTCATTTAGTAATGGCTTACTAGAAAATATAAAGGATGGAATATCCCAAGGGATTGAAAGATTTCATTGCAACGCGACATTGAAACACTAAATCAACCACTACTTTGGTCATGAATATCTCGTCATATAAATAAAGTGTCCAAATTTGGCTCCTGTCTGTAATATATTTTATATTTGTGGTGCAAAGCCAAAAAGAACGTTCTTAATAAGATTATACGTAAAATGAAGGCAAATTGTAAGTCACAGTAGTATTTCCTTCCAGACGAGTGTGTCGCAATGCTTCCACGACGAGAAAAGATTGGAATTACTATTTGAGAAAGGATTGAAGTGTAGTTATGTTTGCGCGAATCAAGGATCAACATTTTTTGTGTATTTGAGGTACTGTAATACTGTTTTATTAACTTACAATTAGATATCTGGTGATTTTGTTCTATTTATAAATCAAAGTAGTCGAGAAATTTTAGCTTATCGTACTTTATTTATGTATTTATTTAAATTATCGATTTAACAAATTCATAAACTCCATATAAGAATTTCTGTCCAAGTACCAACCTTTCAGTACACTTCTCATTTTGTACTTACACAAAAAGAAATATCATCGGCGATAGCTATATTTAATTATCAAAGCATCTGAACGTCGGCTGTTCTCAGTGTTGACTAAAATTTTGGGGTGACGTTACTATTTACGTACTTTGTCCAAACAAATTTCAAGCAAGTCATATGCCTTTGATGAGTTGTAGAAAATATTCTTATAGATGTATAAGAAAACAGCAGCAGTATCAACAACAACAACAACAATAATAATAATGATAACAGTGTGGCATAATGGACAAAGCTTGTCACAATCATGCCAGTACACTGCACTTTATATATAAATTCATTTAGGTTTCTGTAAGATATTTCGATCACGAAACCTAAAAAGATGAAGCAAAATATATTTTTTCCAAATAGCAGTATCAAGGTCATGAATGAAATTTTGATGCAACGAAAGAAAGAACTTTTAAGATCAACATTGATAAAAAATCAGACTAACATAAAAATAAAATAGGGTTTGTATCATAAATATATTTCCTTTAAACAAAATGTCACGTTAGTTGTTTCAGTTTATTCTATTTGTACGCATCTTATTAATATAATACACAAAGTTGTATATTCATATTTACAAGCATGTTATGATTATGTGTATTAAATATATAAAATGTACCAATTTATTACAGTCCTTTCCGTGCCCGTTATATTGTCTTGGGCATTGAACATTCCACAGAGTGGTTTAACAAAAAATCATTCCATATATACATAGATGGTATTAAATCTTGTA
This sequence comes from Ruditapes philippinarum, assembly GCF_026571515.1. NCBI lineage: Eukaryota > Metazoa > Mollusca > Bivalvia > Venerida > Veneridae > Ruditapes > Ruditapes philippinarum. The sequence continues at coordinate 36,875 of NW_026856366.1, forward strand.
AGTATTCTTACTTCCTAAAACTTTCCTGGTAAAAGTGAATGTTGTTCCATCAAAACAAAATTTTCTACTAACCTTGTGTGTATTGTAGGATTAATGAGGGTACATTCATTCAAAAACTATTTCTATTGCAATGACAAAAATGCCAGTTGTAAGACTGCACTTTCCTGTTCACTGCATCAAAGAGTTCATCTTAATTACCGTAACGAATTTTCTCACATGAGTAATTATTAATTTTTAGAACAAGTTATAGTCAAAATAAAACATCATGGGTGAATAGGCACTGTGTTTAGCAACATTATATTCACTCATATTCATTTTTGAAACGACGCCTTAACTTATTAATGGCACGTTGCACTGTTGTGCAAAATAAGCTGCGTGTCATGATGAGTTCGAGGGATGTGTGGTGTATCATTGGAAAAAGTTCTTATTCTTACAAATATTTTATAAACGCATATATATCTGCCCTTCAATAATTTTGTGAGTGGATGTAACACCAAGCGCAAATACATTTATGCTTTTTAAATTGTTCATACTACGGAACAGTTGTTCTAGTCTTGGTATTTTGGAGAGTGCCATTTACTACTGTGGAGCTTTAATTCTGTTGAAGAAAAAAAACGATCCAATCCCAGGTTTGTCAATGACTACAATATGTGCTAGCAAATTTTCACCTTTTTAAGCAACTATATAGGCTGATCACTATCCGCTTGTCTCCCTGAGTCTACAAGAGAAAATGCGGCATCCACCATGCAGCTCTTTGTAGTTTCAATCACGTAATTAAAATAGTATAGTAAACAGATTCCCTAAACTAATAAGTCTCAAGTTATTATTTTATCACTCTTTACATTACAACCACTTCTTTAATGTTTCAGAGTGTTGCATCTTGTATTCAGAAAATACTGCTAGTTGTTTCAGGACACTTCTCTCATTTCTTACTTCTGCAAGCGGACAATTTTAATATATATAATTAAATTTCTTCCTGTGTTCTGTCATATTTCTTTTAATGACAGCATCGTTACATATTTAGGTCATAACATTAGTTCAAGCATGTAGCGAATCGGGAAAGGATAAGGTAACTGAGTGTCAAAATAAAGTTGTGTCGACCGGTTTCTTATATACTTATCGATTCACATGAACTTTTATTGACCTTCATATATTATATAACATAAAATCTAAATACAATACCTTGTGGATATTGCCTACATTTATAAACACAAAACATAATGATTTGATAATCTTAGTGGGGATGTTTTATATTTCATCACATGAACGCAATATTCATATTGACAGTGGATGGAGAAATGTGTAATGAAGATCTTGGAATGAGAGATGGAAGCATTCAAAATGATCAAATTTTTGCCTCATCATTCTCAAAACGTAACCCACCATTCAAAGCAAGGCCTTCTTCTGCTGGTTGGTGCATTGACAAAATGATAGATGCAAATCCTTGGATCATGGTTTGAAAATTATATTCAATATTTATGTATTTTCAAACGAGTTTCCGTCATTACTTTCAAGCTTCAGAGTATACGCAACAAAAATGCGTACATTTATAAATTAAATTTCGTAGCATAATAATCATATTCACATAACTTTTTGTTTAACAATGACGTCATGTGGCTAGCATTTTTAAGATCAGCATAGCCACAAGTGGAATTACCAATCCACAAGTTAAGCAGTAAAGGACAGTTCAGGTTTTAACCATTTAACCCATTACTTCATATAGACGTCTTTTCACGCCTTTTTAACACCCTCCCCTCCTTTTTGAGGCCTCAGATAGTAAACAAATGCCCTATTAAAACACGAAACAATTGTTTTCGTTTGAGAAATGGTGTTCAAAAAAGTGATCACTTTTTCGGATATGAAATAGATACATCAAGGGGGTACCAGAGGGGAATGTGCCCCCTTCTGTTTAGGGTTTTGAAAGGGGTCAACAGATCCCCTCATCTCCAAGAAAAATTTGGACTTATGAGAGGCTAAAATGGCCCCAGGTTGACCTTAAGGTAACGTTAAACCAACACTGAAAAGCCTTTGACTTTATCTGAGTCCATTGAGAAGTGGTAGCACTTTAAAATCAGTTTTAAAGGAAAAACTAACGCAAAATAGTGTTTTTTGGCAATTTTGAGATGTTTCCTCGTTTCCATGGTAACAGGAAATTTAAGATTGAGTATGCGGTTACATAGGCTATGGTCCAGTCAACATTTGTGCCAAGTTTGAATAGTATTGAATGCTTTTTATAGTTTCATATCAATTTGAACTTGCAACGAGAAGTTTTTCAATGAAAACAGCCATTTTTTCACAAAATGCTCATGAAGTAATGGGTTAAGACAAAAAATACCACTATGGAAAGTCTTTGATTTATTTTAAAACATTAAATGGTGAAATTGTATAACAATGTATCGCTAACAAAATTGGTCAGAACACTCTATTCATATGTTTGTGACTTTAGGTTGACATGAGATCAGAAACAAAAATTGAAGGGGTGACTTTGTTTCCAATGTCAGAAGAGGTATATTCGAATGCTTATTGGGAGTCTTTCCATCTCTTATATGGAAATCAAATGGATAACTTAAGCATGTCCGACGTAAAGGTATTGTAGTTTGGCAAAAAGTTCAAAAATAGTTTATGCAAACAAGATTGTAAGCAAGTAGAGAAAGACTGGTACAAAACTAGTTTAACTTAAATTTGTCACTAATAGCAACAGATATAATAAAATATTCAAATATTTTCACTTTTAGTCAAGACATTTTTGGTTTGAAAAAAGAAGAGAATTTCTTAATCTTGTTTTCAATTATTTGTCATATTAATACGTATAAGTATGTCAAACCATTATTTAATTGTTGTAAATAATAGAAGTCTTAGATTATCTCTGAAATCATTTTATTTGAATCATTATTATCCATATGATGTATAATAATAAGCCTTCAATATACGTTTTTTTTTGCTTTTGGTGTCAGTGTTGGTAGACGCATTTGTATTTTTCTTAGTATATTAATATAAAAATTATTGACTTTAACAGTTTACAATTGATGTCGACAAATTAACGTCTGGACTGCAACATTCATGTTTTCTTCAAAACGCAGTTACAGCTCGTTTTATAATGCTACAATTAAATGGAAGTCATGAGGTAGATCAACTATGTCTACGATTCGAAATCCATGGATGCAAACTATCAGGTAAATATACAAACATGTATTATGATCGGAGTAATGCACACTATATTTATATGATATTCATATACCGTGTAAATGAAAATGTCATAAATGAAAAAATATTACCGGTAGAAAAATCCAAAATGAATGTTAATCAAATTAAAGAAGAGACTTTCACACCCCGCATCTAACGATACTTTCGGAGGTCTGAAAATCGGTTTGCTTTCAGCTTTGAATTCCTTTCATATTGACTTTTAAGGGAACAAATAAAACATTTGTTTTTCAGATTCAACAGAACTCTTTCCTAGTTTTAAAAATTATAAGACGATGACAACGAACGCACTGTATGTCCAAAAGCCTTCATTAATAATGTCTATTGGCTATCCTTTTCTGACAGGAAGTGGCTACAGTTATACATGGATAATAGATTTTAAACATGAGCACTATGTGAGACTAATCTTCACAAACGTCACATTAAACCAAATTGTAAGGATATATAAGTATTAATGATTATTCATTCGATTCAAGAATATTAAAACATTTACTTTTCTTCTTCATCACTTCTTATCTAAACTCAAAAATTATGTAAGGTATATGTCGCACTTTGACCTTTTTAAATTTGTTATTACTGAATATAAAAAGACAAAATTTTAGAAGCTAGGTGAGTGTTCGCAGTCAAATGTTTGTTTGACTGAGTGCGCGTGTGCAAAATGCATGAAGTTTATGCTATATTTATTAAAAGGTCTGTAATAAACAAATGTGTTTTATTTACAGTCACCACAGAAACACAATGCTAAACGAATACATATAATGTTTGAATAAATACTATTTGTAATCATTTATTTTTTTCAATGTTTAGGAACTTAGATCTATTGATCATAAATTTAGTGTGTATTTCTTAAAATAACGTGTTAATGCGATTATAATAATTGAACTCGATGTAAGTGCATCAAAAGTATACAAAATACAAAAATATCAAATCATTCTCATTTCAGACGCGAGATAATAACAATGATTGTGAAGATACGCTTGTAATAGGGACAGACTTACGGGAGCGATTGAAGGGCGTTCAGATCAAAACAAATTTTAACAAAAGAATATTTATTGTTGAAACATATAGGACTCTTGTTCTACTCACCTTTCAGCCGTGCTTTAATACATTTAGGGGAAGTTCATTCCGTGCAGTTGTTAATGAAGAAGGTAGGTTTTGTAGGCATTCTTTCCTAATAAACGTTTCTATATATCGATTATTTGAATTATCAAAGCCTTTCATGAAGCAATTTATATTCAGTTACATTTTTTGTTGGTTTTAATGTATGTGATATAGTTAAAAGCTTAAGTGCGTCGTTTATAGATTTAATATAATACCCTTTGCATATATAAAAATGTTGAATCATAAAGACTTATTTTTTAAATCATTTTGATTTTGCTTATTTAAGTTCACTGGAGCTTTCAGTCCTTCGGCGGCATTACTTATATACATTCTGTATATTGTATAATTATACAATTATTTTTGTATTACTTTTGAATAAATTGACAACATGGTTGTCTTACAGACACAATATATTTTAGTTGGTAGATACAGTCAAATAAGTATTCAGTTGTTTTGTAAAATAAGGTCTGCTATATAATCCTTACCTTTAAGCTGTTTAAATGTTTGAAAAAAGTATTTGAGGGATAATTAAATTCAAAAACTGTTTCATGAGTTTATCTTTTTTATTTGTTGCAAATTTTGAAGCATATTTATATCTCAAGGCACTTGAATTGCTCGAATTACTTTTTTCCTAGATATCCCAGCGTGTTTGTCCATCGCTTCAAGTGTAGATTGGAGCCAGGGCAGGAATGAAGCATGTACAAATCCAGAAATGATACTTACGTCAATGTCGATTTTAAATATTCCATTTGAAAATTTTGAAGAAAGATTTAGAATTCAAGCTCGCTATCATCACAGAATCCAGATTGAATTTATAGACTTTTATATTGTCTGTCCAATAGGTATGTGATGTTTTAATCATTTATGAGGTTACCATTATTTCCATTGTTTCGTATCATTTTAGTAAAATATGCATTGTTAATATTTTTTATATTTATAGATGCTAGGAAGCATTAAGAATTCAGTTAAAGTCAGGATAAACTGGCAACACTTCCATATAGTTAATGTCAGGATTAACTGGCAACACTTCTATATATATTTTCCTTTAAAAAGAATATATATAAGAATTTGAACATGTGGTATTGATGAAATAGATGATGTTTAACGCTACTATTCCTCACATTGTATTTAGTCGTTCGTTTTTTGATAGTCGTTTTTTGAAATAAAATTAAATCAAATGATAAAATTTCAACATAGGCTAGTACATTTAAATGGAACTAGAAGATTAATACATGTCTTGTACGACAAAATCATCTGGTAAAGTATTTGTCATGCTCGTCTAGATGTCATTTTAAACTGTTTCAACGTTTTATTTTGTATTAATATTGACTTTAATTATAAACACTACCGTTAACTGCTTGCAAGTAGATCAGTTGGTTGCGGGTAGAACAAATGTGTACTTTGTATAAAAAATACTTTTTTATTTTCTTTTGCTGCTCAATATATATTAGGAAATTATGTCATATCTTAGTATTCCGGTTTAAAACTGGCATTTATATAGTAAGTTCAACCTGCATCAAAGCTGACCTATTCTCTACATGTTATAATTCAATTTTGATAAATAGAAGTTTCTTCATATTTATTTGTAGTACGGAACAGTCAGTTTCAATGCTACATATGTAAATAAAATGTTGCTTCTCCTTTTACTGATATTTTATTAATGTTACAATAGCTCAATCGGTAGAGCAGCCCTAATTCATAGCAGCAGGTTAACTGGCATTGAAAAAAAATCACCTTCATGTTATGAGATGTACATAATTATAATGCGTTTTTCATTTGTTCTGTTTTTTTATCTATGTTCCTTTTAAATCGAGAATATTTTCTTATTCATTCCACTGTCACATGTTCCTTCTTTTGTTATTATCATAAACGTATGAATAGTTTTTACAAATTTAAAATGTGACAAAAAGTGTGTGTCTGCGTTTGTTTACCATCGCCACCGGAAATAAACCATATGGGCGGGCAGAGACAAAGAAGAGACAAAAAAATATCTTTTAGTTTATATAAGTAACCATATATTTTTTTGTCAAAAGGTACATGTAAGTAATGTAAACGAGTCAAACGAAGATAAAATCTCATAAAAATAAACCTTTATGATCATAATTTGGTTAATCACTTGCAGTTTACCTGGGTTAATATTTTAATAATATCACGAAAAGCGCATAAATATGTGTGTGGCGGGAATTAAATGGCGGACAAATTATCGGGAGCAAAGTAATATTTAAAGACGTTGGCACGCAAACGAAAGGAGCAAAACGGAGTAACAACATACAATAAAGGCAAAAGGAGACTATTCAAAGAACAGTATTAAACTGTACCGATTATGCATTAAGTAATCCTTATTTCATGCTTTCAAGTGATTTACTGTAATTATAGCAGATGATTATATTCTGATTAACCATAAGTGAAATTTATCAAATATAATTTTTCTGTAACCGGACTATATCTAAATGCGGATTAGGAGAATATCATAACTAAAAGGAAAAAGTTGCATAAATAAGTTCCGTAATACGTAAATGTTTGCTTCTTAAGGAAAATAAAGTTGAAAGAAAGTCGTTAAAAATTGTAACAACTATATTTCAAAAATAATGATGTTACGTCATTATGTGATGACGTCATAAAGGAGAATGCGCTACGTTGCGGGGCAAAATCAGTACGAAAATACTTATAAAACATGAAATAAAAAGAAAGATTTATTTGTTTTTATATATAAGATTGAAACATATTTCATTCGTGAACACCATCTATCATAGTTTCACTCGTGGCTACGTCACTCGTGAAAGTATTGCATTTAGTTCTCACTCAGTGAAATATATTTCAATCTCGTTTGCAAAATAAACAAATATCCTCTAGACATGTTAGATAATACATTATCAGTTTCATTAAAGTATTTCTTTGAAAAATATGGTATTTATTTGTCAGTTTTTCTTGGACATCGTTGAAAGCCTATTACATATACTTGTATTATAACAGTTTAACAACGTGTTTAATAAAAGCAAGTATTACCTATTGCCTTTTATAAAATTTTATTTCTTATTTACAACAGTTTAATGGAACCGCTCAAATCCTGTGCGTGCACAATGATAAAATGAAATGTTGACCGGTCAACATTTTTAACTGTTAAACCCCTTTGGACGGCCTCTGGCAGTAGTTCTTAATGTCATCCCTGATACCTCTTATCTCTTGTCTGTCACTTGTTCTTAATTGTTTAACAGTGTTGTATATTTAAAATCCTAGGAAAATCTGAAATTCGCTCAAAATTCGCAATAATTGAAAGAAATGGTGAAAAAGAATACTGCAACGCAAATAAACCTCCGAAGATCGTCTACTCGGAGGAAAATTATATCCATATTGTGTTTCGAAGATATGATGAACCCAGAAAAAAGTTTTTAGGACGGGAAGGTTTTAGGCTGCAATACAGGACAAAAAGTTTTACGTTAGAAAAATGGACGGATACAGAAACTTTCCTGTATCCATGTGAGTAATTCTTGTAAATAAATTTATGTATTATAAAGTCAAAATATAAAAATATTTCTCATGTCAAAATATATCAATCGTTTTATAATGTTTTACAAAGTATAATTATGAATATCGTGATACTGTTATACAGGCGTGTGAGTCTTAGTTTTGATATTGTATACATTAACTGTTAAGTTCAATTTAAACAGTTTTAACAAAATGCATACAGGTGTTTAGCCTCAAAGAAACGAATGATCTATATTTTTATGAGTTTTATGCATTATAAATTTCAAATTTACAGTAAACATGATCTATATTTTTTAAATGATTAGAAATGAAATTTTGTATGCTCTGTGTGTCTTCTTCCTTTCTTATCTAATAGTTCAAAATAGTTGAAGCTATGATTCAGTTTGCTGTATATTTCAACTGAATTACCTTGTCAAATTTCACTCAGTTTTTCCGACAAAAGCAATAAAATGTCATTAGCGACAACCCTTGTATTACATAAGTACACGGGAAAACACATTTTGTTAGTAACTTTACCTTAAAGGTATATTAAAAGATGATAGGAAAACGTCGTTACATATTTCAGTAACAATAAGTGATTTAAATATGGTGTTGAAAATTCATATCTATTACTTTACAATAGTAAAATTTGGAATTAATATCAAATTCAATCAACTGCATATGATCAATTAAGATAATCAAAGACATTTTACTGATTTTAAATAATCAAGTTAATTGTCCCTTATTTGGTACAAAATTATTGAGTACAAAAGTGTACGACGAGAATGAATTCCTCTCAATTACATCATGATTTAAAAACTTTAGTATGTTGTTGTATTATACATTTATATATGATAAAAATAAAGATAAATATACATATAAGTTACAAGACAGATAAAAGTCGAACGTTTAAAAATGCTTTTGATGTTCATTGACCGACATGAAATAAGAATCGAAACGGCCGTATAATAATGAATAAATTTGCCTGTTCAGCACATCCTTTTCGTACAAGAATTGAAGTCTATTTAAAATCGATTTTGAATGATAGACACTTAAAATGTCACTTAGCAAAAATAATGATTGGAGAGCTGCACATCGCCGGTGATTGCAGACAATTTACCCCAAGACACATTATACATCAGATACCGCCAAAACTTTCCACCCTAAGACATTAGATTAACTAAACAAAATAAGGGAAGGGATGTGAAGTGTAGATATGAATTAAGCCTGTTTATGGACGGTACTGCCAAGTGCAAACCACCGTCCACGCCCCCTACAGCAGAATTCAACATTTAAACATGGTGAAATTTTGAATTTAGAAACAAGCGCAGATGTGTTCATACGACGGTTATCATGGAACCTTCAATGTGACGCGTAAATGCCATTCCTTATGGTCCATATGTAACAGAACGCGTAAAATTTGCTCAGAAATATCTCTATTGTGTGTAGTTACTAAAGCGGTCTGCCCCAAATTCTGAGAACTGATGACGGATTAGGTAGAAACATTCATGTTTTAGAAAATGAAACCAAAATTTATTAAACATTTAAACATATACCATAAAATGAAATTGTAACAAAATTATGTGATGCCTCTTTTATATCTTCCAGAAATGGGTTGAAAATGGATATGCATTATATTGTGTGTTGTATCGAATTTTATAAAGAAAATGATATTGAAAATTATGCGATTTTTTCCTATAAAGATATTTTGTTGCTGTTGTTGTTTTTAGTTCAAAATTTTGCCATTTCATGTTCTGCTTTAACCGATGCTAGGGGTGTGGACGGTTGTTTGCACTTGACAGTTCCGTCCATGAAGAGGCTCAATCAAACCGAGCCTGCAACATTTTCAGTTTTTACCGTTTTGGACATTCTTTATGAATTCTTATTTTCTCTATGATACTGGATTGCCCTGATGCTACATTGTTTGTTGTTGATGTTTTCTTACAGGTGAACGTGACTTTTTAAAACACATGTTTCGTTTTCTTTTGCTACAATACAAATAAATGGTGTATAGAGTATAAAACCCGAAACAGTTTATAACCAAATGGAAAAACTACGTTTTTGTTATCACAAAAAAGAACGACGATTTCTGTAAAAATCCATAAAGTATGTTTTATAGATTATTATGTGATAAAATGCTGATTAAAATGGTGCTTTTTTTAGATGTCATTTCTCTGCAAAAATCGATGAGGGCTACACAAGGTAAACAATTGCCATTATTCATAAATCTGAAAACGAACACTCATCTTCGCTTTATAAATGTCATCAGGGTTTTTACTTAATTGTATTTTATAATTACATTGTTCATGATCACAATAATACTTAGATTTTGTTTGGTCTGTATAGCATTCAATGTCCATCATATATTTTGTTATTTTCTATTCTTAAAGAATTTTTATTTTGGTGTCCTGTTTTAGGTTTTAAAAAACAACTTATTTTCCAACAACCTGATTTATCTTTTGCTTCTGTTGCTTTATTGCAATAAGACCAATATAGTAATTTAGTATTGTGTACGGAAGCTTAAATTCTACTTTGATTTATTTTTTTGTTTATTCGAATGACAAAAGTATTTCACATTCAGTGCTAATATCCTCACGTGATAAGCACCTAACATTTTTAATGTAATAAAACTCAGAAATAAGAATTAAAGAAGGCAAAATGTATTCGTTTCGGAGCATATTGTGCCTGTAGCAAAAGCCGATCATTTATAAAGAAATACGTATATTTTCTGGCTCTCTAAAGTTACTAATATAAGCTTAACTCCTGTGATTTAGAACTGATATTAAATATTATTATTGCAAGTATCTATAGACAAATTCTATTATGTGAAAATAAATATGAATGAAAATCTTATTATCATAAACGTATCCTAGCTAAAGTCTTACAAAGTGTGTTTATTTATTTCTAAGAATTCTTTAAATGATATATTTTGTTGACATGTATGACTAAAAACAAATTTGACTTAGACATTAAGGCAATACCTCTCCTTTGCTTAAAGTTAAACACATTTATGCCTTGATAATAAAGCTACTGGGGAAAATATTAAGTGTCGTAATACGTGTGATATTTACTGTCATCAAAAAATCGCATGGTACAGTAATACATTTTAAGGTATCTTCTGATTTTGATAACGTCAATAATGATGAATTTTCTTTCATACTTTTTAAGAAAAGAAAAAAATGATACTAGAGCAAAGGAAACTGGATAAAAAAAATAATGAAGTTTCGAAATTTACAGTTCGTTCGAAGAAATTCAGAAAGCGCTACACTGTATTTAAATCATCAATATCTTGGTATGACGCAAGATCTGCCTGCTGGTCACGAAATGAGCATCTTATAACAATACAATCACAAAAAGAATTGAAATATATAAATTACCTTCTTCGAGAACAAAGATACGACGATCAAAGAATTGACAAATATGACTCAAAACATTTAAGTTTCAAGGCACACATAGGTGAGTGTTAAAGCTATTACTATTAGTTTTTGTTTTGAAGTAATTCAAAAGCATGTTAAACGTTAGAAGTAATACTATTCACAAAGATCGGTTTTCAAGCTGAACAAAGATGTTTTTCTTTCTTATAATGAACACATTTATTTTTCAGTTTTTCATAACAATTGAAATTATCAAAATTGTTTTAACCACAAGCACATATGCGAATCAATTTTCATTTCACACGCATGAGGGACATAATGTTGATTTCTTTAAGATAGAAAAGGCTTTTTGGACAGGCTCAATCAAGCTGAGCCTGCAACATTTTCTGTTTTGTTGTTTTGAACGTTCTTTAGAGATTCGGTATATCCCTATTTTATTGGGTGCAAATACATGTGATTCCAAAATTAAATTAAAAGAATAAACAAATTATTCTGTTTCTAGAAATTTGTTTTAAATTGGGAATAATTACTGAATTTATTAATTTATTACCCAATTCAAACCTTATAATATTTCGCTCAGACCTTTGTGGCTGAAGGGTTGAAAACTTTAATGATTGAGTCGTTAGAATTGCAGTCATCACATTTTATCACCGTGTATTCCGCAAAGGCGACTTAATGAGTTCGAATATCTGGAGTCTATGCATGTCTTACTACCAGCAGGTGAGGGGGTTAGGACCCCTATTGTTGTGTGAAAGTTTCTAACACCCAAAGTAAGCTAACCTCATCTTTCCTTTTTCGGCAACCTTTGCTGTTTTTTAGTGCGCCATAAAACCAGACAAACTAACAAACATTGGTCATTTCTATTTAAAAGACCAAGATCTACGCACTATTAATGACCATTTCAAAAGAATTTCCTGTCAACTCTCCGTATTATAGGATAAACTACCTGCTTGGTTATCATCCTACGCCTTTCGAAATAAGCAAAATTTAAAATCTCCAATTTTGTGCTTCTTCAATGAATTCTTCAATGAAAACCTTAAAGTTTCAAAGATAACAGTTTTACTTGATAAGCTACTTATTACGTTGATATGTATAATCTTAAATTTCCTTTCAGATAGAGAATAGGTGGGGCGTCACGGGGTTTGATGAATTAAACAAAATCATTTGTATATATTTTAGGAAAGAGATGCACTGACATCATATTGATCTGATATAATTGCTAACATTTTAAAATTAATATATAAAATATTTGTTTTAGGGTTATCGCGGAGCATTGATACGGATAAAAAGAATAGATTTTATTGGGTAAACAGTCATGAAGTCACTTTCACTGCATGGTAGGTAACATTGAAGCATTTACATTTTGAGGAGTGATATAATCAACAAGCATGTACTATTTTTTTATTTTGCGCGTTATAAAATATAACGTATCCATTTTCTGTATTTACACCATGTGATGTTCCAGTAAAAAATATTATTGGTCCAATCTTATCAATTTAGCTTTGATTTGAATTTCAGTGTCCACAAGGTCAATATAAAGTCTATATAACACTCTGTTTAGCTTTGTTATTATTTTTAGAGTTTCAAACGTTCATATAAAGTCCATATCGCACCCCATCTAGCCTCATCTTCATTTTTAAGAGAACATAATACATATCATTTTTTAATTTGGCAACAAAGCTGGAATAGTGTGGTGTACAAAACGAATTAATAAGATATGGTTGAGAACAATATTGATTCTCTTATTAAACTTAATCTCTAAAACTGATGTATCAGTGTGCTTATCCAAAAGAAGTCAGTAATGTACTCAGCAATGCATGAAAATTTCATAAAATTCATGATTATCAATCAGTTATATCTTATTTATTTATTTATTTATTTACTATACAAATTTTGTTTTTAGACCATCTCGAGATATATTTATTAGTTGGTAATTTCAGCCACAGCTTTCCATGCTTGAATGTCATTTCTGAATGTGAATTATATGAGAAATGCTTCCTAAATTAGACATATTTACCGTGTTGCAACATATGCATAAAGCAACTTAAAAGTTGCCCCGTACTTTACTTCAGTGTTGTTATATTTTCTGGTCCTTCGGGATCATTGATGCCAACACTATAAAGTGTTGAGAATTGAGTACCGCTCAAACCGGTGCTAGGGGGCGTGAGGGATGTTGCACTTATGCATTATCCCTCATGTACAGACTCAATCAAACCGAGTCTGCAATTCTTATGTTATTTTGTTGTGATTAATGCTTCCGAGGGATCAGTTTGTTTCCAGAATTTTTAACATAATATAGGTGGGGACATTATGGTTTGACGTCGAGTTGGTGTAGTTGTGATCATTTTGAAAAGGAAGCTTTTACTGCATGCATGTTATCGCAGACAAATAAGAATTATTAAGGAATATTACGTATGTATAATATTTTTGTTCAGAACTTGAAACATTTTTATAGCCGGTTAAAAATTTCAAGTTTAATCTAAATATATGTAATATTAGCCTCCTAAATAGTCCTAGTTTGTGTATCACTTATGTTCGATGCGTGCATAAACTGCTCAACTCAAATAAACGCATCTGCGTGCTCAACAAAACAATATTTCTGTCATGTAAACGTTAAGTGCTGAAATGTATCGTCTTACAGCAGCGACAGTTTAACGTTATTTAAGAAGATTCAAAATTTAAACATGTCATTTCTTTGATATGGCGCAATTTTGAATAGTGAACTTATTGAAAATGACGGCGTCAGAAGAAGAAAAATTGTGATGAAGTTCGGTGTGCAGTCCAGCAGTCACAAGAAACTTAAATGAACTAACAGATACAGCGGTGTTTTGAGAAGCCTTTTTTTTTGCAATTGTGTGATTTTAGACTTAAAACGCATAACGTTAGAAAACAAAAAAGGTTATTGAGGGAGATGTCCGTAACACAATGAGAGAAGTGTCTGAGTAGAATGTGATAAGTAAAATTAGCGATTAGTGGATGCTAACTGATCTTTAGAAAATATCAAATTCGAATGTGAGCGCTCGTTTGGTTCTAAATGGAAGAAGAAAAACAGGTTCGAATTGTAGCCACCAAGACATTTCTTTGTATTGTTGAAAGTAACAGCACATTTCGGACCTGTTTGAACACCATAGGCGATGCCTGCTCTATTACTTTGAAACAAGAACAAACAGATATTGATTGTGTAAAAACAGGCATTACTTCTTGACCTCCCAAACACATTTTTCAAAAAGTGCCCATCCCTGTACAACAACATCTAGAATGAAACATTCCACCAGAAAAATGCGTCATACCACTGACAGGTTAGACATATGAGATCAATGTAGTTCGTTATCCGTCATACTCACCAGACAATGCTACACTGGACTTACATCTCTCAATGTAACCCCAACTTCGGGTTAAAGGTTTTATAGCAAAGAGGAAAGATGTTATTATATTTTATCTTATTTACTTTTTATTCATAAATATTTTGATTAGGTAATTAGCTTTGACAGTCGATGTTTAATTTATTGATGTTTAAATTACATCCCATAACATTGATTTTAAGATTTTTCAAAAAAAAATTCAGGACATTTGGTCAGCCATCAGTTGGAGACTGCACTCGGACAAACTTCCGGTCATTCAATATGGACAGAACATGGGAGACAGAAGATTGTAAAAATGAACTTGCAGACTATTTCATCTGCCAGACTGAAGAAGAAAACGCAAAATGTAATATCTTTTATGTTGATACTCCAGCACAAATCTTTTTCAACTTTCTATAATGTTTTTTTTAATGCAAGTCGAAAAAATGGAAAAGATATGCAGACATTCTGATAGACATAAGCACATATTTGACTTAAATGAATGTGTTCACAATCTGTGAAATTGAAAAAAGAGCTTTGTCTTCATTAAAAAATAGATTTGTACATTTTTGTTGAATAAATGGTCACGCATTTTACTAACATTTTGGTAAAAGAAATGTGCATGCATTCCAGAAATGAAATATTCGTAAAAAAGTTATGTATTGGTAAAACAAATAGGTACGAAAGAAAAGTGACGCATTCTTATAAAAGAAATATGCTCACTATCTCATACTATAGATATACTAACATTCATACTGCTTGAATAATGTTGGCTGAGTTATGGTCCTTGAATGAAAAGGGTGTTAATTATCATTGTGTTGCCAGCTACATGGAAGCTTGTCCAGACTACTCCTATTTAAAATGCAACTTTTGTCTTTCTTCTCCAGTAAACGTTTTTAACAAAGGAATGTGCAACTCGTTGTCAAAGAAAAACAAAATTAAAATCAATTACTCCTACTCTGGAAAGGCTTGTCAAAGATGGAGTAATGTAACAGAAAATAACCATTTGGTAGTTGATAAAGACAGGAATTTATTTAACATAAATTCTGATTTGTGTGAAGATACCTCTGACTCTGGAATATTTGGTTGCAATGTGAATGACACTGTGATATCGTGGGAGCCATGCTTCTTCTCACGTACGTATTGCTAGGGATAACATAAACGAGAATGGGTCAATATGTAATGCAATATGATCAAACATTTTAACAAAAGAACACATATTTTATTTTTTTATTATTTTACCCTTCGAAATTATCTTCTACGGTAAAACAACGTTTCTGATGTTTAATCCAATTTTAAAATGTTTCAATTGGTCCGCTTTGGATATATATTTCAACATGATCCATTTCTACACTTGTATCGATGACACTTGTAAATCGCTTCGCAATGCGACTAACAAATTGGTTGGCCAAATTTAATTGTTACAATTGCAAAAAAAATATAAAAAAAACAATGTCAGTTTTTTTTTAAGCGCATATAACTCGTTCCAAGAAGTATCTGTCCGGCAGTTACTCGTCTATTTCTCAGAATCGTATGAGTTGACCTTTTTTATATACTTGTGATATGGTTATCAGGGTAAATGAAAGCCTAGCATCTTTGTCAAGGAGACAATTGACTTTATTAATTTTGGCTGTAACTTTTTGTTACATATTTACAGGCATCTTAGATTAATTTGTGCCCATTTTTATTAGATTTCATGTCAATCTGGTTAAAATCAGCTCTTAATAACGCTCCGCATTTAGATCAGACCATCTCCAAATACGGAGTGACTTCTACAAACAGTCAATTATCGGCAAACTTTCATAATTTTGAAAGCGACTCTGTTTCTATTTTAAACGCTGAAAAACAAATATCGAGAAGGTTATCATCACGACTTGAAGATATTACGCTGGACTAAACATGGCGTCGTCAATGAACATAATTAACTATTGTAAGTAAGTTTGATATGGAACGACTTATATGTGTTCCCTAGTCTGATAATAGTAAACTGAATATAAAGTGACTGAATGGCCTACTCTGTAATCACTACACTTTCAACAACATAATTCACCATTTCTTATTCCTATTGTAACGAACGATTTAATTTGATGGCTAAAATTAGCAAACACGGAAATCCGAATCTGAATGATAAAAACTTAGGTTGTTTATCAGATCTACATGTAAGAAATAAGTCGATCTGAACTTAAGTCAGATTGATTTTATAGCAGATTTTCCCAGTTATGCCCGAGGTTGCATGTAAGCCCTCTCCGCACTTTAAAAATTTATTAGTTTACCAGCCATTTAACGTGAAGTTACTCGTGTAAGGTTTTATTTAAATAAGAATATAATTCTTAATCGGTTGATTACAGGCTTGATTTTGGTATCACTTGAAAGCAAATGCGTAACCTCAAGTTCACCAAGCTAGACTAGAAGGTATTCTTCATATTCCATTACATATAGATTCACTCTCGTGTGAGGAAAAACACATTAATCAATTCAATTAAACCACATAACGTATAGTTTGGAACGGACATAAACATTTTATCTTACCGTAGAATTCAGTTTCTGTTTTGCATGATTAGATCAAAACATCTTGTTATTTGCAAAATATGTATGTTTTAGTCTTCATAATGCACAATGATGTCACACAAAGTCTAACACAATTATGTTCAATTCGATTCTCTCTCTCTCTCCCTCTCTCTCTCTCTCTCTACAATTTGAATATATATTTAAATTAAATAAAAAGTGTGATTTGATTTTAAGAAACAAATGATTATTATTAAACTGTATCTTTCAAACATTAACAAACCATTTCACCCATGTTTATAATGTATCAAGAAGCCGATTCCGTGTCTGTGATAACGGAGCGTTTTGGTGATCATTTTTCATGCAACTCTACGGGACGCCTTATACCACTGGTGAATAAATGTGATAAAACGTTCCATTGTGAAGACAAAACCGATGAAATGAATTGCACTATGAACGGTAGGAACTACATTATTAATCAGAATTTTTTGTATTTATCATGCGTGATGTTTTAAAAATACGTAATGTTATATGCACTTTTTCTTATTCAGATTCTTCATAATTATTTTTGTGTGAAACATGCAAGATTGAAATTGATTACTATTGAAAGTAATTCTCTATAGTAAACTATTGGATGTATTGAATAAAAAAAAACTTCACTTCATTATAGAATTTACGATAAACTTTTGTATTTGAAAAGATGATAATGCAGAAAGAAACGTTATTTTTACATGGATAACATATAACGGTATTACATGTAATAATTTGTTTTGGTATTTCGCTTATTTAAAACTATCGGTTTTAATATTTGTGTTATAATACTCGTAAATATAGCTCAAATATAATTAATGGGGGAATCAAACACTGCGGCATTAAAAAAAAACTTATTTAAAACTGTTTTATAGATGTTTTGAATAACAAAGTTTTATAAAAAAAAAGAGAAAGAAACAATAAAAATGCACGATATAGAAGTTTAATAAGTGACTACCTGAATTTGATTTACAGGCGAAGTTTCATGAATTTTTTCGAATAAAACACCAAATGTAAAAGCTCTTAATTTAATTTAAAGTTATTTAAACAGTCATTGTAAAATCACATATCAATCTTCTATGTGATATCCATTTCAAACTTAATTAACTCATTGAAAAACAATGACATGATGCTGTTTTATTTGTTTTGTTTTTTTAATGTTTTGTTGTTGTTGTTTTGTACACGTATTTCTTTATACACTGACATAATAGTATAAGATACTGAAGAACACACAAGAAACTTTAACTCAAACTGTGTTGACGAATATGTTTGAAAAGTTAATCTAGGTCATTCAAATAATAACAAAGCATATCTATTTCATCATTTACTACTATTTAGAACATGACATTGTGCAGGACGTTGAATTGTTCCCGACAATTTTTCCTGTCAGACGGATAGGAGAAGGATCCTATTTCCAATGTGGAAGTAAGGAATGGATTTCCATAGCTGCAAAATGTGATACTGTAATAGACTGTTTAGATGCATCTGATGAAATTGACTGTTTGCGAAGTAATGCAGGTAACATGAGCCTTCCTAAAGTTTTGTTATATCATTGCACATCTGTGTATCCCGTAAAATTGTAATAAGTGATTAGCTGAATCCTTCAAAGTAAATTTAAAGTGATTAAATGGTAAAAAGGAAAAACTATGGGTGAATTATCATTAATTTTAAGGATAACTCATATTTCATTCAATTGCCTAAAAAGCAAGACATCAGAAATAAATTGTTCTTTACGTGCTGATTCATTATATTCGTAAACGTTTTACCACATTAGAGGTTGGCGTGAATGAAATAGTTATTAATTGACTTAATTAGAAAATAGATAAAGACAGAATCCCTAAAGAAAGCCCAACACGGCAAAATTGAAAATGTTGCAGGCTCGGTTTGATTGAGCCTGTTCATGGACGTAGAAGACTTTTCGCCCAATAAAATACTTCTGTATAATGTTTTGGAACATAAATTAGCAGGTATGTTAGAATTATAGTGCAAAGAAACGCAACATTATTGCCAATGACGTCTGTTAGATGAAATAGATTTCTACCATTTTAAAAATCACAAGAAAAGTTCATCTGTAATTATGTTATTTCTTTCACATTAATAACAAGTATCGAAAAAAAAATTGAGATGTATAAAATGTTGACACCATGTGTCCATCATAACTTTAACACATCCAAATATATTGCCAACGTGTACAAGGGGTGTTCAAATATAAATGCAACTGGGACAATTGTCAAGAAAGCTTAACAAACAGTGCCAAGATAAGTATCTCAATCCTTAAACATACTCACCACCATGTGATTTACAAAGTTTTAGTCTTTTAATTCAGTTTTTAAATGCGTTTTCATAATGTTTTTGAGGAATACTGTTCAGATACTGGAAAATAGCCGAACCGATAGTTTTTTCGTGTTTGATATTTTCTTGCAGTAAGGTGTTTTTTAGCCTCGGAAATAAGAAAATGTCACTGGAAGCAAGATCTGGCGAATAAGGAGGCAACCTTTTCCTGTTTCGGATATTCTCGTACGATGGCTGTTTTGTGTGACGAAACATTGTCATCTTCAGTCTATCACCACGGAGACCAGTTGCTGGTTTTTGAAATATTTATTTAATTCATGAAAGACCTTGCCTTTGTAAAACTTGGCATTTTCAGATTTGCCCTTCGGAAAGGTTATTTGAATAGCAGGACCTTGATTGGTAATGAAAATTGCATACATGACATTTTTACGCTCATGATGCGTTTGCTATGCAAGATCTTTGACTTCCTTTCGTTGCCCATACAATGTTATGCATATTTCGCTTGTGCTAATAAAATAAGCCTATGTTTCATCGCCAGTGATGGTAAATGCGAAAGATTGATCGTTTAGTTTAGGGAACTGTTTTAACACATGTTTTTGCCCTTTTATAAGGAGATGGGGTATCCATCTTGCACTTCTCATTTTTAAATCATATCTGAGAATTGTATGAGCGGCTCCTACAGAGATACCAACACATTTAGCTATATACCTATTTGTAAATCTTGCATCAGTAGCAATCAAATCCTTACCTTTTTCAACCATTTTTTGCGAAGCTGCAGTTTTTGGACGGCATGCATGAGGTGCATCTTTGACTGAATCCACGACACATTTAAATTTCTTACACAGCCGTGTGACAGATGAACAAAAGTTCATTGTTTCCATTAACACGACATATTTCATTGATTATGTCGTTCGCCTGTATACCAAGAATACTATTATAAAAATGTAACGAACGCAAGACATTCTATGATTTGTGAATTTATTGTTGTTTCATCAACACTAAAACATTAATACCCAATGATTTTTATATACTAGGATGCAACAATAACGAATTTGCTTGTGCTGATGGAAGCTGTATAAAGCTAGGTCAAGTCTGTGATTTTAAACCAGATTGCACTAATGCAGAGGATGAGTTTTGTGGTACAGTTAGAAAACCTTATTATATTCTATACTTATTGCATCACATGTTTTGTATGATGAATTTATGTGTAGATTAAAAAGAAAATGTCGAATGCAGTTTCTTTATTTTGAAAATAAATTAAATTTAAATTTCGAACGCGACAGAAAAGTTAACGAGTTTATGTAAAATATTACATTTCTAAGGTGAAATTTTATTTGACTTACATTCAGTTCAATATTGAAGATTGAAACGTTGATCTTTGGAATTAAACAAGTAATGGTTTGCTGTTAAATAAGAATTCGACATATTTTAAAAAGGAAAGCGTAAACCTCATGTATCAGGTTTGCATTTACATGTAACCGTACTCTGGACAAATAGATTACTCACGTTAGTATGAGATGTAAAAGAATTACACATGTGTTTTAATTGCTCTTATTTAATATGTATTGTTTATTATATATGAACTATATGTATGTTAGAACTTGCTCTCTTCTATGCATGTGGCTAATTGTATGTACTGTAATTTACATGTATTTTCTCTTGTTTTTGTATGTCTGCAATCAGAAAATTTGTAAATAATTTCTAAACATTTTAGCAATATCAACTAGTTGTCAATTACCATAATAACAGTTAATCTTATGACATTTACAATTGATTTAGCCCAACTTGACAATTAAAACGAGGAAAGAAATAAATAGGCATTAATTTTGAAAATCCCACCGAAATTATATTGTCAACATTTTGAAAATCATTGACAAAGGATTTTTTTAAATTTTCCTATTTGAACTATTAACAAAGAGTTCAAATGCTAACGAAGAAAATTTGAATTATCAAGCTATAGCTATATCGTAACTGTGTATATGCACAGCAAGTACCTTAGAGAGTAACGATGTTATAACCTACCGATCATAACACATAGTAATAGTATAGACGTAATTGTTTTACATAGATCACTTGTTTTTTTTTTACTTTATACATATGCAGAGCTTCGGAATTGTGGACTGGATGAATATGTATGCAATAATAAGCAGTGTATTCCTCACAGCAAGAGTTGTGATGCAGTCCCGCACTGTATAGATGGTAGCGACGAAATAAAATGTGGTAAGTTATCATGCGATTTTTAAAGTTTCACAAACTGGCCATGAAGGCATGAATTTTGCTCCCGCACTCATCAAAATACAGCTGGATTATTCAATTCATCTATAAAAAAGCTGGTTTATTTTTTTAAGCCTCTTGTCGAGATTCCTTCCATTGCGATGTTGATAGATGTATAAGTAATAAACTGGTTTGTGACAAAGTGCGTGACTGTCAAGATGGCAGTGATGAAAGTGATTGCTCGAACTACAAAGTTTTAACGTGCGGGGATTTGTGGGAGAAAGGATATCATGAGTCAGGTCAATATCTCATAGGTAAGTAAAATTATTGATATTTCTTTGATTTTGTAAACTATTAGGTATTATTTTATAGTTATTCGTCAAACATTGTTGCTTACCGTCCCGTACAAAGATAAAAGCGAATTGTATCTATTGTCGGGAGTAGAATTAAATATTTTTTATTATTAACGTATCCTACCAACTGATAGTTACCAAATATGCTGACCTTGAGCGAATCATCGGTAAATCATTCATCATGGTTTGGAAAAGAAATTAGGGATGTGTACAAGAGGATGGGTAAGATTAGATTATTCGCTTATATTGATTCAAAAAATATCATAGGAAGTCAAATGAGAACAACAAAGGTGTCATTACAAGGACAGATAGATAATAAAGAAATAAGGACTCGGTTAAAGGCCATTGAATTGAAGGTGGTCGGGACAGAAATTTATACTGAGTGTGAGGAGCGACATAAAATACTGAACGTTGGCGACAACGAAAAATGGAATATAAAAACACATTCCCAACAAAAGGTATAACATGTTACAGCATTACATCAAACAAAGCATACATGAAATAGCACAAGGTTACAATTCTTGGAAAAAGTGAGCAGCTAATCCAAATCTCGGGAATTTAAATCCGTCTCAAAACCTGTGTCTATGTCTCAATGTGTCCCTATATGATGAGACAGTGTATGGAAAATTATTCCCCGAAAAATAATTCTAACAAGTGTCATGGTTACGGAATAGGAAAACACTAAGTAAACACAGAAATGTTAAATTTTAGTTTGCATTTATTTTACTTTTAACACTTCTCCTTTTCTCTGAAGGTATCTACCCTTAATTTCGATGAGATGCTTGATACCCCATACTAGAAGGCATAAATTAGAAAAATTGTTGACCCAACGTCTCTGGCAGTTTCAGTCTAGATAAGTGACGTTGCCACATATCGTGGATTTTGATTGGTACAGCTACACTCTGCTAGTGTTCATGATAGATATGTGGCAACACCCTTGTGGGTGTTATAAAGGAAACTGGAAACTCAATAATATGTTGTTTTTTTTCTTGAGTTGTCCTCAATGTATTACAAAAAGCTATCCGACTAAAGATATCATTGTCCTCTATTTTAAGATGCGTGTCTGTATATCGTTCGTCTTCTTATGATGTATCAATAACAATTAATTTACCATTGAATTGATTGCAAAAGAAAATCAGTTGTTATTACAGAAAACTTGAAGTCTAAAATACATTAAACCTGCCTTTACGATGTCAGTTTTATCTTGATATTATGTTCGTTTTCTCTTTTTTTATTTGCATCTCTGCTTCACATAAAATAAGTAAAGTACGACTGTTTTATAGTCATGTTTGTTAAGCATTTAAAAATACAGCAATTAACATTTTCCCTCTTATATTGACTTTTCAAGTTAAGAACATATATTAAGAAAGGATAAGAAAATAAAATACTTATTTAATGTGTTTACTTACAAATCTGACTTATAGATTGAATCTTTTGTTGATTTTTACATGAGAAGGCCCTTCAAGAAATAAATCTTATCTTTGATGAGCTAATTCATATTGTTCATTTCGTTATGAATAAAGAATAAAATCATTCCTTTCATTTTTTAAAAAACAATTTTGGATGGAAATATATTTTATGTTTTTTTGTTTTTTTTTTTTTGTTGTTGTTGTTTTGTTTTTTCTTGGAGGGGGGGGGGTCACAAAATCAATATTGTGTATGTTGTGATATTGTGTTATTGTATTTACTTACATTACCTTAAAATAAACATACATTGACATATACTACTTTCATTGATGTGTAAAACAAAGCACTTTAAAGCACACAAATGCATAAACAGTTGTTAAAATCTAATTAGATAATTTTTTGATATTCATCAGCAATTTTGATCGAACAAGTGTTTTATTTCTTTCAAAATGCTCTTTACGTCACTCCAGTTTTGCAGTCACTTCTGTTGTTGGCGAACCGTTTTCTGACTTTACACCAAGATCTCGGTTTGGTCCATGATCGCCCCGCACAGTCTTTGATATTTTTGCTATCTGATAGACGGTATTTATGTTTTTGTTTGGTTTATCAACCTCCTGTGCCTTCTCAGCAAGTTGCCCGTAGAATTTGCTCTTCTTGTAGAGATTTTTATCTCCATGTCATTTTCTCAGTATAAGGCCTTTCATTTAACCTAAAAATCTGGATAAAGTGTGATCACTCAGAAGCATTTATCACAACAAAATTACATAACAATTTCAGACTCTGTCCTACGAAAAGACCAGCATCCAACTCGTATAATTAGTTTGGGTGTCAGGAGATCTTCTATCGGCTCGTAAATTCAAGAAATCTGGTCTGCCTCTTTACCCCTACTAGCTATAAGCTACTAGCTACTATAAGTATTGTTCCTTGTAGTTGTTTCCGTAGAAAGTGTTAACTTTGCAAGTTAGAGATGCTAGCCCTCATTCGAGCTTTGGACCAGCCGTGGCGGCGGTTATATATTCAGTGCATTTGTTTTAAATCACCGCTTATTCTTGCAATTAAAATAAAGAATAATAAGATATGGCTCAATGAGTTAAACCGTATCTAGATATCATGAGGAACTGGCTTGGTGTATCTGACGTTATGCACACATAGAGACACTTCGAGTAAAATAAATGCTAATTATTTGTAATGTAACATACATTTTAAAAGAAAAACTTTTTTCAGACGGTATAGATGTGTACTGTGACTATAAATTGACAGGAGAAAGATCTAAAACAATTACAATGGAAATCAGTAATTTAGATTTGGATACAAGCAATGCTATATACACACTATCTCCCAGGAAGATGAAGATGATTTTGACTGGGCGGGGTTTATTCCACGATTTGGTTTTCAGGAACAACAGTATTTGCACGATTGATGTGAGTTAAAGATTTGCTCGTGATTTGATTTTCTAGCTTCTTATGATAAGCATTGTACCTTGTCGTTGGTTTAGCAAGTTAACCATAAACATTGATTTGAAAATTAAAACTGTTTTACTATGATTTATGTATATATGTATATATGTCTCCAAACATAATGAAAATTTTACTAGTACTTACCTAGTTTAAAGGATCATTATCAACAAGTATAAAATTACAATCATTTAAAAATAAATTAAGAATATTTTAATTGATTTTTTACTAAGATTAAATGACAAAATGTTCTATTTTGGTCATTATATAGGTCAAAAGTACATGTTACCTACCAGAAAACGCTGCATCAATTTACGACTTGAACTATCAACAATCTATAAATATCACTTGTCAATGCTCAATCAAGACTTTAAAGTTAGCCAAGGTTACCTTTGAGTACAAACCTCGGTTTTTCTGGTAATTATTGTACTTATTATTTTTTATCAAATATAACACCTTCAAGTCTTCGATTTAGAGCATAGGCGAAAACAATCTCACCATGGAAGTAAATCTGTTCGCATTGGTGAATGATGTAAAGGAAAAATTGTATATCTGCAAAAAAGATAAGCGAACGTGACATTTGCAAGCTTTTCAATAGAACACAATACCTTACATACTCTATTCTAAAATTTACGTTTATATCACCAGAAAACAGTTTTATTACATTTTTGTGGTATTATGAGGTTTTTTTACACATTCTCTGATTAAAAACAGCCTATATAGCTATCAAATAAGTTTGATATAAAATAGAACTATTTTATGTCCCTCTTCAAGTATGTGTGAGTGCGTGTGGCTGCGTGCGCGTGTGTTTTGCAGGTGATTGTAATGTTTGTAATCGTTCTTTGAACAAACGTTTGTTACATGATATTATCTTCAGGTATGGTCGGAGAAAACGAGATGATTCTACAGGTCAACATGACAATAATTATGAATTATCAGATAACCACAGGTAATTGAAATACGATGCTAAATATCTCTGGTTAAGGGTTACATTAACGGTATATATGTGCCATTATGTCATTTTGTTATTTAAGATCTTTGATTTTAATATTTAATATGAACTTTAAAAAATAGGAGCATATATATCTTTTTTGAACAGACTCAGCATGTTCGGATTGTTATTTTCAATTTATTTTAAGTTTAAACGAAAAACATTATTTTGAGAAATATATAAACGTCATGAATTCATAAACGTATTTATTGTAAAAATAAAAGCTTATACTACGGCAGGGAGCACAAACAATTTGCATCTTGCGATGGAAATGAAACGGTTCGTTACGGCCTTACTTACTACACATTTAACAAAAATAAATTAGATGTTAATCTAAGCGTGACGGAGGGAACAGTTCCGATTGACATCAGATTAAGGAAGATTCTGTGCACTTATAGTATGTGTTTTTTGTTTCTTAGATTTATTTTTTGAGGGGGGGATTTATATAAATATATCCAATATTATATAGGACCGCCTCCGTGGTCGAGGGGTTAGAGTCGATGACTTCTAATCCAGGTACCTCTCTGGCGTGGGTTCGATCCCCGGGAGATGCTTTGGTAGTTTAGCGCGGAGGAAGGTAGTCTAGTACTGGTGTAACTCTCCAGGAACGATGGTTAGGAAACTACCCGCCTTTATTACTGAAATACTGTTGGGAAAAGGCGTAAAATGAAACGAACAAACAAGCAATCCAATATTATATAACTTACTGTAATACAGACTTCATATAATGTATCAACAGAGGGTTTGGCTATCTTGCCAAATGTTAGGAATTATCAAAGGTTTTATTCAAAAGACAATTCGCCACCATAAACATTTTCTAACCATCAAATGTAAAAACAATGCGCTGTCCAGTTAAATATCAAACCTTGAGGAGTAATTTTATAACAGAAAAGTAGTCATAAATGCTTATTACATCTGAACAATAATTCTGATAAAAATGCTGAGATCAATTTACAAGACAACCTTTATATGTCATTTACAATCCTTCTATCGTAACATAAATTAAAGAATACATTACATTAATTTAACACCGAAAAACAGATTACTCCGTGCCAGTTGATGTAGACTTATATGATTGTTACGGAGATAACACGACGATAAGAAAATCTCAAATGTGTGTATATAATGAAGATGCAACAGGTTATATAATAGGATGTAGGTCGGGGATGCATCTGCAAAATTGCGGTAAGTAAAGACTTACTTAGACGTCTTTTTCATTAGTATATTTGTAGTTTATTAAGGAATACGGTAAACATTCTCTTTTTTCATTCGTTCAGTAAGTACACTTTGTGTAGAGAGAGGGACAGCAGGAGAAGATTTACATAATTCGGGATGGTGAAAAACAACCGAGAGTCGAATCCCTTGCACCAGGTGCTAATGTCCTGTCGTGGCCGGGGGAGGGGTTGTATCATTACAATAAAAAAAACAGAACGACGAGGAAAATGCACGACGCCCGGCACGCTTAAAATGACTTAAAATACATGACATAAGCTGGCGTAACAACCTTTTTCAGACCATACTTTACATCATTGTTTCTACAGATTACTGGCAACGTGTTCGGAGTCTGTATACATTAAGAAAAGCACTTTTTGTGTTTGAAAGTCCCCAGGACCCACATAAGGTATAGAACATAGCCAAGACATCGAGCTTATATTTCATAATTATGTTTAAAACTGTAATGACAGTAGGTATCTTAGTACTGCAGAGAAAAACTGAGTGAAGAGAATATAGAGACTAGAAGAAGAATTCCTTAAGCCTTTGACATCTGTAGAAATTGGATAAGTAAACGACAAAGGTATAGTTTTAATGCATCTGTTGAACTCCTGTTAGAAACAGACTACAGCATACATTTTAATCTTCCGTAGATCTGACTGCAATAGGGGATTGGTCTGCAGAACTATCTTGTAAATATTATTCTCATCTTTAGAAGTACAAACATAATTAATTGTATAATAAAAATTATTGGTGTACATAAGGTACAAAATAGCAAATAACAACTTATTCCTTTTATAGAACTGTAGAATGTTAAACACTTTATGATCATCAATTTCATCTTTTAAAAGACCAATAGAGGCAATCTGACTTGAATCTGGAAACGGAACCCAGGAACTGTAAAAAATGTCGAACTACAAATCCATTATTAGCCTGAAGAAAGTAAAGGATGACAGGAACTAACACGATTAATAATTTTGATAAATATTTGATTAATTCCTTAATATACTATCTGTTACATGAAAATACACGCAGTACAAAACTTTCGTTCTATATCGATATGCCATGTAAAGCATACGAAGACCTAATGTCCTCAAATAAATACACTCTTTTTGAAATCTGATATCTGAAAGTAACTTATTATATTATTTGCAACAAAAAAACAATTTTAAAAATGATTATACTGGTAACCTATATTACAGATTTGGCTACAACTGCAAATGCAATTGGCATATACAGTTACATTTCCAGTTTTGTGTAATTGTTGTTAATATTAAGTACCATGTGATTTCAGACGACTTTGACTGTCCCCGAAATACAGTAAAATGTCCAAACAGTTACTGTATTTCCTTAAGGTTTGTTTGTGATGGGAGGTTCCAGTGCCCTGGTGGGCAAGATGAACATAATTGTAGTAAGTATTGCTAACGCTTATACATGTAAATATCCCTTATAAAGTTATTTATATAGATAACATAATAAAAATAAGCAGCCATCAGGATTATTTTGTTTATTTATGACAGACTTTTTAAACCACAAATATAATATAGCTTAGACAATGTCTTAAATGCCTATTGTAATATCATTTACAGCCTGTGACAGTCAAGCTAGAGACATCATTATAATGATAGAGGATACAAAGAGACCGACACATAGTCAAACAGCCGCTGAACTATTAGCAAAGCAATTTGCGTTTGGAAACAGTGAAGTTAGGTTACTGTATTTTAAAGGCGAGTCCAGAATTCACAATTTTCCTCTTGAACATCGACTTTTAGAAATACGTGAAAAGTATATGATTGACTACGACGCAATTGATTCCGACTGTACTTATAAAACTATGGCTCGTAACTTACTTCCGTCTTTACAATTTTCAAATAGAGAAACGAAAGCTATCATATTCATAGAAGATAGCATAGAGTCATCTACTGTCGCTAAGATCATGTTTTTAAATATATCTAGTAAAGCATTCAAAATGTATCGTGTCATTAAAAACTTCAGTTATTCAGTCGACAATAAAAGAACATATGATTTTGTGAATGATGTACGCATCTACAGATGGAATTCATTACACGCTGTAGGATATAGGCTTTTCCCAGAAATATGCAAAGGTTGGTAGATTGAATAAAATGTGGGCATTTTCCATTATTCCACTGTTAAAGAATAAAAGAAAGTAGTTTTACAGTTATACTTACTTGTTTCTTTATATACACTAAATATGTCCGGTAAATATACATTGAGATCCTGTAACAAGTTATCACGTGCTTGCGATCTTCATTTGCTTACTGTTATAGCTCGGTAGTTCGTTTTTTAATGAAATTCCTTTCAAACATAAACTCAAAGAAGAAAAAAGACGATCATCACTATGATAGTGATATAAGAGTGAAAAAAGAGATTGACGAATTATATTTGAGATAGATTAAACATTAAATTCACAATAATTAAAAATTAATGAACCATACAAGGAAACAGAGTAACACGTTCCCTAACAATCTCTGAAAGGAAATTATAAAGATACAGATATAAATACCAAGTATCAATTACGATCCAATATAACTTCATGCCCATTAAAAAATCGGATATCTCTTGTAGCAATATGCATGAGTAACATAGTTATTGTTTTGAACAAATGAATCTTAATAGATGATATTTGATTCTTTTGTCCAGAAGCGTCATATGTGCCATGTGCTGGTGGATTTAGATGTTACTCCAGTAAGCAATGTATACCGCTGAACCAAGTATGTGACGGAATAGCTCAATGTATCAATCGCGACGATGAACACATGTGCGATTTTGAATGTCATCAAAAATGCAAGTGTGGAGACGGAGCTGTGGAATGTCGAGAGGCTAATTTAACTATTTCAGAGATACGTGCTCTGTCGAGAAGAACCCGAAGTGCAGACCTTAGTCATAACATTAGAATCAAGGATGTTTTATCAACTGAAAATCTTCATTTTCCTTTCATGTTGAATTTAGATGTCTCATATTGTAATATAGAAGTTGTAAGCAATATGGCATTTTCAGACATAAATAATTTATTGAAACTCAACTTGAGCTACAATATAATAAAAAAACTGACGAATAATGTGTTTGGAGATCTTCGTCATCTCGTCGAGATAGATCTCGATGGAAATTCCGAATTAATGGAGATATCTTCTTTCGCATTTCAAGGTTTACAAAGTATTAAAGCAATAAGAATATCAGGAACTAAATTGAAGAAAATTTCAACACTTACATTTTCAAATTTGAAATTGCAAAATATTGATATATCAAACAATGACATTTGTGAAATTGAAAATTATGCATTTAGCAATACATCTGTTAATAAGATTAACTTTGAAGGTAACAAAATCATTAAATTTCATAAGTTTATTTTTAAAGATGTTTTTTCACTAAACGAATTACGTACACCTGCGTATAAATTTTGCTGCATACGTCCATGTTATGTCAAAGAAAGAAACTGTTATCCTCCAAAAAATGAGTTTTCTTCTTGCG
Organism: Ruditapes philippinarum; assembly: GCF_026571515.1. Lineage (NCBI taxonomy): Eukaryota > Metazoa > Mollusca > Bivalvia > Venerida > Veneridae > Ruditapes > Ruditapes philippinarum. The sequence continues at coordinate 67,304 of NW_026856366.1, forward strand.
ATGACCTAATGAGACATCCAATTCTGCAGGCAGTTTTATGGCTTGTGGGGCTAGCTTCGTTATTTGGAAATCTCGGATCAATTGTTTATCGAATTGTGTACGACAGACAAAGACTAAAAATAGGTTATGGAATATTTGTGACGAATTTGGCATCCGCTGATTTCTTAATGGGAATATATCTTATAGTGATAGCATGTGTTGATTCCGTTTATCGAAGCAGGTAACTGATATCTTTTCTTTGTATGTTTGTCTATCTATATATATAGAAAAAGAAATGTATTATTTGTATATATATTGTTTTATATTCCCCTGTCAAATATATTTTTCATTTGAAATATCTTTTTAACAGGTATATTTACATGGATGACCAATGGAGAAACAGCATATGGTGTACCCTGACCGGATTTTTGTCAACAGTTTCTTCTGAAGCAAGCGTCTTTTTCTTGTGCCTAATAACAATTGATAGACTTCTTGTAATCAAATATCCTTTTGGACACGTAAGGTTTACACCAAAGAGCGCGAATATTTGCTGTTGCATTTGCTGGGTAATTGCAACTACTTTGGCGGCTGTTCCTATTTTTCACACAAGCTATTTCAAGAACAAGTTCTACTCCAGATCTGGAGTATGCATTGCACTACCTTTGTCACGTGATAAACCTCCGGGCTGGATGTATTCCGTGTCAATATTTGTCGGGTTAAATTTCGGAACCTTTATCCTTGTTGCATTTGGTCAGTTGTCAATCTTCTTGGAACTTCGAAAATCTAGCATGGGTGGCAAGAAAACACAGAAATCAAGAAAAAGGGATCTGCAAGTAGCCAAAAATCTTATCCTTGTTGCAACAACCGATTTCCTTTGCTGGTTTCCAATAGGACTTATGGGTAATATAATAAGTATATACCGATCTCGTTGGTTTATGCCGAACAATAAGATAGAGTTAACAATTGCTTATACTCACAATTATGAAACTATCAACGTTTTGTTGGGAAATGCATAGATCCCGGACCTATATTACTCTTATTATCAGAAAGAAATTTATCACAACATATATGTGAACAATAGAGCCAAGGTCTATGTTTTTGGTTAACTCTTTTGGTATTAAAATAAATGGTCAGAGCAGGGATCTGTCAATTGTAAACAATTTTCAGAAAAATCGTTTTTGATATTTGCTGAAACAAAAAAAAATCAGTTTTATCGCGTACCCTATTTAAAGAAGAATATATACATGCCAATTGACTTCTATTTACTGTTTAGAAAATGAAATGTATGATATCGACCTTAATAAATCAGTAATCTGGAGAACATTTATGTGTTTTCATAATGTTTGATAAATTGCTTTGTAAATTGCACACAATGGCAATTTAAGTGTTTACCAAGAGTATAAACGCAAATAAGATAGAATACTTCATATATGTTATTTATTTTCAAATTGACGATATAACTGTATACCCGATCAAATTGAACGAAACATCTTATTTTGAGAATGCAATTGGTATAATTCGTTAATTTCTTAGATGAATTTGCATTGATTGAATAAAGTGTGATATCACTTGATATAATTCACAAAAAAACGAATTAATATCATTTATTACAAAAACTTTTATATTAACCTTTTATTATAGTTGTCAATTTAAATGTAATGTTTTTTTTTTCGAAACTGTTCCAGGTAGGGGAATTTTTCAAATATATACATTATTTAAAAAAAAACATCTCGTTTTCGGTAACGAATCAAAATCGAAATATTAATATTCTATATTTGATAGAATTGGTAAAATGTTTTTCTTTTCATAAAAAAACAACGAAATACGACGGATTATCTCTATATTCCAGGGATTATGTCATTGAATGGACACGTAATCTCTGGTGATGTTTATGCATGGACAGCAGTGTTCATACTTCCTTTGAACTCGGCGTTAAATCCATTTCTATACACACTTTCGGCTATAATTGGGAAAAAGGTACCAATTTTATAAAATTTTATTATTTGTAGTGTTAATCACAATGATTGTTATAACACATTTTGTTAAAACTTAACTGCTGGAAAACTTTAAAAGCGATGACTTATTTGACAGGTCAAAAACGTTCAGAATTCTAACACATTGCCATTAAAGAATCTTAAGCTAATATGGAAATTGATTCGACTGAAAGAATAATATGTAGGTATGACATATTATTTTTTTGTCAAAAATTACAAGTTTGTATGTATTGAACATTGAAATATCTACTGATGTATTTCAGACTTTTAATCCAAGTGTAGAGGAGCAGAGCAGAACTGAAATTGAGAGAGGTAGGCTTGTGTAACTTGAAAAATATTTATTCTTTAATACAGTGATAATTACTCATGCTTAAAAAATTATGAAGACATTATTTCGATTCTATTTTTTAGTGCCCTACCGGTTTAACCGGAGGGGACTTTAGGTTTACCCTCCGTCCGTCTGTCTGTCTGTCTGTCTGTCTGTCCGTCTGCCTGTCTGTCTGTCTGTCAGTCAGTCCGTCCGTCCACAAAACTGGATCCCGCGATAACGCAAAAAGTACTGAAAATATTTTTATGAAACTTGATATATGGATAGATGGCAGTATGGAGATTATGCACGTCTTTTTCTTTTCTTCCTATGTTGAAAATTCTGGTTGCTATGGCAACAAATAGTCTGAAAATATGGCAAATTTAACACATAAACTGGATCCAGTGATAACTCAAAAAGTACTGAAAATATTTTTATGAAACATAAAATATGGGTAGATGGCAGTCTGCAGATTATGCACATCTTTTTCTTTTCTTCCTATGTTGAAAATTCTGGTTGCTATGGCAACAAATAGCCTGGATTTCAAGATTTCTGATTTAATTTTTTCAGCTTTTTCACTATAAGTTCTTTATTTCTTAAGGTGTTTACTTCAAACTTTAAATAAATGTTTCTGGTCATGAACCACATCATATGTGACAAGGTTTACAACTCTAGCACAAAAATTATCAGTATTACCTCCCTTGAACTTAGAATTTTTATGAAAAAAAATGTTGTCTTTTTTAAATAACCTCTTTATTTCCTAATGTATCTACTTCAAACTTCATATATATGTTTCTTATTATCACTCAACATTTTTGAGAAGGTTAAATACTCTAGCAAGACTTTTTCCAGAATTATGTCCCCCTTGAACTTAGATTTTTTCAAGAAATTGGTATTTTTTACTCCAACTTCTTCATTCCTTATAGGATTTACTTTAAAATCCCACATCGTAATAATATGACAAGGTTGTATAAACATAATTGCCTTACTATGCAGGGAAACTTAACACATTACTGTGAAATAGACAAACTTAGAACTCAAAAGATTTAAGTTCATTCATGTCATTCATTCATTTGCTTTATTACCTAATCTTTTAATAAAATATGAATCCATCACCAGATACCTAAACTTTTTATAAAAAATGAAACCGTCACCAGATACACGACTGACATTTTAATCAAATATAACTTATATTGAAGAATTTTAATAAAACATTTAACATCAGTACTATGTGGTACTTGAAGCGCGTTAACATACGTGACATCACCTTATTGCCAAAGTCATTTGTACATATTTTATGCAAACGTACCAATTTATGTCTGTAAGAATAAGCTGCAGTATGTAAAATCAGAGAAAAAAAAGTCACTCTGCACATTATTCACCTTTTGCACATACTTATATTTTCATACAGCTGTACTTGAAACAATGATTTGCGTGATAAGTCATCCAACCAGAACCGATTGTACCATTATACAAATATTTTTCCGCAGTTTGCTTATGTATATGTATACAGCTTTTTAAGCTTGTTTAATTTTTTTTCTAGCAAATGTTTGCGTCGACAACCGGACACAAATGATTGTCATTTAAAATGCTACTTAAAAATGACCGTTTATCACTTTATTGTTTATATTTTTGGAATTTTTCGGACTGTCGCGTTATAGTTAGATACGTTTGCAGCAAATTAAATTCATTTTTTATGAATTTAGAAATGCAAGATTGCATTCAGTTTCATTCTGTTACACGCTCCTTCAGAACTTTAAAACTATCAAGTGAATAAGCACCTACTTTTTCTAAAAGTCTGCACAATTTTGATTAGATAACGAGGAATGTTAAAACCTATTTAAAAGATAAAAAAATGAGTTATAAAAAATCTCTTTTTAGAAAGAGGTTCGGCTATCTTGCAGTACACAGATTTTAGTCGATCGGTTAGAACTAAACGAGAACTTGTGCCAGGTGGGAAGACAAGAATGATCAAGGATGTGCTTGATGAAAACATGTCTGTAGCAAGTGTAACTGCAATATCTTATCAACTTGCCAATTATCTAGATCTTCTTCATAATTCATCTATTACCGTTGAGAATCTTTCAGAAACCAACATTTTCATCCGATACAGAAACACAAAGGTATGGCTCAAAATTTATGCAAATCTATCTGATAATACTTTATTTTATACACATTTCAAATTGATGCTTATTTGGTTCTACTTTCGTTGTCTTCTTATTATTTCATTAAGAACATGTTTTATAGAGCCTAGTAAGGCGATAACATTTGGGTTCTAAATTTTAGTATTTCTTATTACAAAAGGTTACGTTGAGCAGGTTTTTGTTTAACGACACACGCAATGACTTGATAATATTTCTTTAGCTTTCTAAAGTAAAAGGGATGCTCTTAAAAGTTATTTATTGTAATTTTCCTAGATTTAATTTAGCCATTAGTGTGTATCCGACATTAAACAAACAGTATACTGATTTTCTCGATGTGGTACATTTAGATTATGGCTTTTTTAAGACTACTAAAACTTTCATTATGATCTCTTGTTTCATTTATACAAATTAAGATCATTAAATCTTCTGCTTTTTCGCCACAGGCAAAAAGACCAATTATTGTTCTGGATACAAAAATGACCATTGTGGACGACGATAAAAAGAAAGCGGATACTATGTATAAATATGGATGTCTTCTTCGAAAGATGATCGCAAGGTGCAAATCGAAAGAATAAACGCTTCCGAAAAAGTTAAAAAATACAAAATTGTGTGTACATTGTTTCTAAGGAAGATATATTTGAATAATACGAAAAGGTTTGTTGAATAAAGTATAGAAATATACGTTATATTGATGAGTATTGATGAGTAAGGAAATGAAATATAAGTATCTTTCCCAACAAATTAAATGATACTAACATTACGTGTGCGAGCTATCATGACATGTTGTATAGTGCAGACAAATGTAGAAAAAAGAATATAAAGATTATTGTTAGTATACGAGTTGCTGTTTAAACTGTCTTGTTGTTATAAACGTAGTTAGTATTGTTGTTTGTATATTTATTTTTAATTATTGTAAACATTTCCATGTTAGTGTGAGTATTCATTACTACTGTATCGTGTTTGCTGTTGTTAACAACGTAATCATAACTAGATTATGGTGTCACTGACGTTTACCTCTGATTAAAGTCAAGATAGTCATTATTTTGTTCATTTTATACTGATAGATCATGCGTGCTTGAAATAATGTCATATATCTAAAATTTCTATTCGCCTACATAATTTTAGTATTAACGGTAATTTGATTTTGGATTATTTGTAATGTAAATTTACATTATACTTTTTGTATATTTTGTATGTGTTTATTTGATGTTTCTTGTATGTTGTTGATATAAAATATTTAATCGCTGTATAAATTATAGTCACGTAACTTATTTAATATTTGTTTTTATTATTAGTTCGTTTGTTTTAATTTTTACAGTTTCCGTTTTTTATAATAATATACATCAAGGACTTTTATCTGATTTTGATATTGGTTTTATAAGTTAGATAAATATATGATATTTGTTGACATTATAAATATTTTAAGTATTGAATATGTCCTAAGATTTAAAATAGCGACGCAAATTTTACAAATTTTGGGCACAAAATTCAAAAGTAATCTCGAGAAATAAATTGTGTTCGCTTAAAATGTTTCTGTTTTTTTATATATATGTTCTAAGATCATGCTATATTTAAACAAGCTCTTTTATACAGCTTTCATTTTTGTCATTATGAAAATATTACATGCCCCTATAATAACCTTAATATGTTTTGTGAATTAGTTTTTATTATAATGTGCTTACTTATTTGCGATTTGACAAATATACTTTGATTACTGATATAAATATTTTACCTGAGTCTCATCCGGCACTCAAGCTGAACTCAAGTCGTTATGTCATTCTGACTTTAAAAACCCAACACAGCAACATGGTTAGCTTTCTTTTGCCCTTTGCCAAACCACCATTTACAATTGTTTAAAATGAAACTTCCTCTTTAACCACATTGCATGAAAATATTAAACTCACCTATATTCCTTGAATGAAGCTCTGCCAAAGTGTTTTGCAAAATGAAACCGGTTAATTGCAGTTCGTTTTACTCTAATAATTAGCAAATACATGTACAAAAGTATACATATTTCTTATCATACCTTTAACTCATTATCTCTCATTTTCTATCAATGTTTTTTAAGCTTTCTTCAATTTTTATCTGCTATCTTTTCATTTATCACTTTTCGTTATTTTTTCAATTATCTTTTCCGTTATTACCCTTTTAATTAAAATTCAGTCTATTTATATGATTCCTTTGTGAACATAACGTCAAAATGAAAGTAGGGCTCCCCGTAAAAACTTGGTTAATATTGACGTCACGATATAATTATAGATAACAAAATGGCGGACTTATTGCAGACAATATTTGATTTTGAAGATAAATGGCATATATATAACATATAAACAATCAATCATGACAGGATATGAATGCAAGTTAATTTGAAGCTGAGACAATAATGTTATGTTTAAATGTTATCGCTTAATTTATTGAATATCGTAACAGCATAGCAAACAAATGTTGTCACTGAAACGGAGTGGGTTGGGAACAGCCTATCAAATGTATCGTTGCGCAGTTAACCCTTTACAAGTTTATTCAAATCGTAATTTGTGTGCCTTAATTCCTGACACTTGGGACCAACCTGGCTACGCCTCGGGGATCACTAGTTTTTTTACACAAACTTATTTTTTTAAATAGAATGCATTATAGTAGTATTTTTTGTGTAGCATTGTGTAGTACACCATTTTTGTTCAGTTCATAAGGTAAAAATTTGTCTCGCCCTTTGGGCACTTTATCTTACATGCGTGTATTAAGTGAAAATCTTTTAACTTATTCTTGCAAAGCACGAGACATTTAGTTTTGTCTAGATATTGTCTAGCAAACTCGTATTTATTTTACTCAAATGCAGTGGAATTTATCTCAGCAATTTACTGCAATGATGGCAGTCTCGTTTTCTTATATTCAATTATACATGTATTCAATTATGATAAAAAGAAACTTTATTAGATTTTATTAAATTTTTATTAGATACAATTTTTTATTGTTGTGGTTATATTTCTTGTTGTGTCCATATAGATTCTTATGTAAAATTGTTTATTGTAAAATTGCTTTTTTTATGTAAAGATTTTGTTGTTTAAGTTTCTTTTTATTTCATTTTATTTTAACTATTTGTTAGGGTTATATCATCAATTTTAATGCTTTATGTAGAACCTACTCTCAAACATAACTGAACAGAGAAAAAGTAAATTTGGCATTTTAACCGAACAAATCACAATCAACTTGTACATTCGTCTTTTTGCTTTAACTTCAAAATAAACTTGAAATAGACATTCATAGTTTTAGTGCTTACTTCTGATATTTGAAGCAACAGATGGACAAGATAGGCGCTCATTTTAACAACGATCAATCCATGGGAGTTTCATATAAATAATGTCAAAGTCTTAAGCGTCGAGTACCGCTGATTTTATTGATACATAAATAATGTCAAATCATTAAAAATAAAACAATTCATTAAGTTCACTTATGAGGGTTTTTGTATTAATAAGGCACTTCCTTGGTTTCAGTTTGAGCTTGAAGAAAAAATTAAGCATGGCTTGTGTAACTTGAAGTTAAAGCCGCATTCAATACAATTTTTTGTTCAATCTTAAACCTGCACATATTTTGCACATGTATCAAGTCTATACATTTATAAGAGAAAAGTGGCGATCCCTCCGAAGCATTAAAAACAACAAAACCAGACGAAAACTGCAGATTCGGTTTGATTGAGTCTGTACATAAGGTATAATGAAAATGTGCAACATCCCTCACGCCTCCTAGCACACAAAGATGACGCCTAAGATCACGCTTTACGTTTTAATAGAAGTTCATTCAAATTTGTCATGACCCAAAACGTTTGACAAATATTATCAATACATGTAGTTTTCAAGTTATGCACTGGACAAAAAGTAACAAAGGGCAATAACTGTAATTGTCCAAAAAGAGTTTTATGGTTCTTGTGCACTGCACTTTATCTCACTGCCCTTGACCATTGTATGAAGTTTCATTGAATTCCAACCATCAAATTTCAAGTTATGCACTGGACAATAAATAATAACAAAGGGCAAAAACTCTAAATGAGTCTAGAAAGAGTGAAGGTTTCTTTGCACTGCGCTTCCTCTCAATATACTTGACCATTGTATGAAATTGTATTGAATTCCAACAAGTAGTTTTCAAGTTATGCTCTTGACAAGAAAAAGCAATAGAAAAGTAACAAAGGGTAATAACTCTATAATTACTCTGGACAGAGTTATGGTTCTTATTCACTGCACTTCCTCTTATTGTGCTTAACCGTTGTATGAAGTTGTTTTAAATTCCAAACAGCACTTTTCAAGTTATGTTCCGGACAAGGAAAAGTATCAAAGGGCAATAACTCTGTAATTTGCAAAAATAAGTTATGGTTAGTATTCACTGCACTTTCTCTCAATGTGCTTGATCATTGTATAAAGTTGTATTAAATTCCAATCTTTAGTCTTTTAGTTATGCTCCGGACAAAAATAAAGCAATGGAAAAGTAGCAAAGGGTAATCACTCTGTAATTACTTTAGATATATCTATGATTCTTGTTCTTATGTGCTTGAACATTGTATGAAGTTGTTTTGAATTCTAATCAGTAGTTTTTAAGTTATGCTCCGGACAAGGAAAAGTAACAAAGGGCTATAACTCTGTAATTAGTCAAGATGGAGATATGGTTCTTGTGCACTGCACTTCCTCTCAATATACTTGACCATTGTATGAAGTTATATTGAAGTCAACCACTAGTCTTCAAAGTATGGTCCGGCCAAAAGAAAGCAATGGAAAAGTAACAAAGGGCAATAACTTTGTAATTACTTTAGATAGAGTTATGGTTATTATGCACAGCACTTTCCCTTATTATGCTTGACCATTGTATGAAGTTGTTTTGAATTCCAACTAGTACTTTTCAAGTTATGCTCCGGACAAGGAAAAGTAACAAAGCGTGATAACTATGTAATTAGTGAAAATGGAGTTATGGTTTTTGTGCACTTCACTTCCTCTCAATGTGCTTGACCATTGTATTAAGTTGTATTGAATTCCAAACATTAGTCTTTAAGTTATGCTCCGGACAAGCAAAATTCAACGGACCACTGGACCGACCCACTGATCGACCAACCGACCGACCAACTGAAGGTCCGACCGACCACCGGGTGGCTCCTATATACCATATACCCCCCCCCCCCAAACTTCGTTTCGGGAATATAATGATGTCATCCCAATAATTGTTCAGTTGTAAAAGTATTATTACATATATAAAATAATTAGTGATATTTTTTTAAAATTCCATAAGTCTATTATTATGTGGTTTACATGTTATAGTTAATATTTTCGAATTCGTACGAAGGGACACAGTTATACCGATAGAAAAATTTTAAGGCAACACAGTTAGACAACGTAAGTTTTTAAACTAATCAAATATATAAACTTATTTAATAGCTTATTGATAAAGGTTCGGTACGTTTTTTTCCGGATGAAACAAATGTTTCGCCGGTTTATTGTGTGTATATTTGTTATAATTAGTGAAGTGTGTTTTATAAGTAGGTTTCTTCGATATAAAGATTAACCAACAATCTGTTAACAATAACTTTAAATTTAATATCACTTTTTTCTGACTGACTGGAACATACTCGATTTTTTCTAAAACAAAATGTTATTTGCAATTTGATTACATTATTTTGTAATATTCATTGTTATTCACAATGCAATTTATTTTGTCAGATTTAATGTTAAAACTTTTGTTATCGACTATGTTACAGTTAGTTACTCATAACTAATCAAAATTATTTTGATATCATTTTTTTTCCTTTCTTTTATAAAATTCTCTGTCGTAACTGAACTTCCTTGATGTAATCAGTCTTTTTGTTCCTAACCACTTCCTTATACATATACGCTTTCAATCTTCCGTCAATAACAATGCTATTATATATACAAAGAAAGAACTGTTATGCTATTTTATTCTCACTCAGTTAAAAAAATAAAAACTTGCAAAATGTCATGTTGATATGTCAAATTCGTACACAACTGGCCTAAGGTAAAGAAACATCAATTTAAGAAATTTTTGCTTATTGCTAAAGGAAGTGCAAATTCGGTCAACACTGGAATATTTCTGATAACTAAGCGAAAACCACAGGCACACAATTCGTTATTTTAAGGATTTAAAATGCATCTAGTTTTATAATGCATATGTAAACAACAATTGGTCATATTGTCATGCATTTCATAAAATATCATTTTTTTAATCTTTATAAATATTTTTTCTGATTTGATATCCCATTTTTGTTGCAAAATTATTTAAATTCACATATTAATTTACTTTCATCATAATAAAGAATGTTTTATTTAGTCGTTGTGTCAAACAACTAATGTTCACATTTTATGCCTACGTTGGAAAAATCCCTCTGAGGTGAAACTACTTGTATTGAATGGTCAATAAAATCAAAACTGCAATATCCAAATATGAAGATTTCAATACTTTGTATATCTACTTTAAGCGACAATAACAGGCCCATACAATTTATCCTTTTACACAAAGTATTATTATACTTACCTTGTAAAGAGAAAGGGTGACACATAATAATAATGAGTTAGATTATTTTGAGCCTTCTTTTGGTATTATTTAAAAGCTTTTTTCTCGTAAACCTTAAAAACAAGATAACGTCTATGTTTTGCACTAGTATCAATAAAACATACAATGCAATTTAAACAATGAAACTATTTTAGTAACAAAGACGTCGACACGAATAATTCCGACGGTTCGAGGGCAATACATTTAGCTCGTGATGCCATGCACATGGAAAACAAGCAAATATGTTGTGAGTGCATGAGTCAGAATAGCAATGGTTTGTTTAAGAAATAACATCTTCCTGGGGGTGAATATCGGCTATTTAACACCGGTTTGGAGTTTTGATGCGTAGGAATTGACTACGAAGGCCGTAGGCCTGAGTGGTTAATTTTGTCGCATCAAAACGACAAAACCGGTGTTAAATAGCCGATATACACCTCTCAGGACGATGTTATTTCGATTCTAACACGATAAAATAAGGAAAATCACTAATGTTATTATTCAAGCGGAAATTACTTCCGGTGTCGATTTTCGTATAACGCTGTTCGATTTTCGCACCCTACTGTTGCGAAGATGTAGAAATTATTAACCAAAAGAAATAATAAGAAAAAAAAACGTTATTTTATCAAGTTTTCAACAATAAAAACTTACGTCGTTTTGTGTTTACATAAGTGCCCCATTTATCATTCTTGTATGTATGAAATAACGTCAACTTGTTTATGAATGAGTTGTTTACTTAGGATGACGTCATTACGATGCTTACGGATTGGCGCCGTTTTGTCAAAATATTTAATAACTGATATGGATCTAATATATGGCGTTAGTGTATATGAGATATTATTTCGTATAACGTATAACGTATTGCGTATAACGTTAGATCGTATAGCGTGTAACGTGTGTGCGTTTTTTCCAGAGCGTGCGTTTTGCGTATAAACTGAAACGTTCACCCTACTGTATATATATAGTGATGACAGTTACGAGAAAATGCATTATCATATTTGTATGAAGTAATGCAAATGTTAATAAATATAATTATAAACTATCAGCAAATAAAACCCAAACAAGGTTAGTAATAAATCGAAAAGTATATGTAATATTGATATCTATGTATTATACATGAGTTACAAAAGTTGTTTCTCCTTCATTTAAACACATCTTATTATAATAAATAGTATTATTCCTCTATGTTTACCCATTTTTTTTCGGAATATTAAGCAGTCTTCGAGATATTCCTGCCGTCGTTGGTTGTTTACATTATGCAGAATTAGGAAAATTATCTTTACAGAATATTAGGTTTTATAATAAATGCCATCAAATTTTGAATTAAATTAATTAATGGAAACAAATGAAAAAAATATATAAAAGAAGTATATCATATGTTCAAAGAATATATTGACGATCATCAACATATAAAGAACTGGTAGCAATGTCAGTAAATTGGTCATGCAGGCTGAACAAATCAAGTTGTTGAGTTAAATAGTGATACTATTTTGTTTAAGATGTCTGCTAAACAAACATTATTGTTGTTTTGACAATAAAAATATTTCACATGAAAATAATATAGTTACAAAAACATGTAACATTATATTTTATTATACATGTACGATGCTCAATTGTGAACACTTGAATTGTATTATACTATTGCTTAATATTGATTGTTGCAAGGTTAAATGTATACTTCCGCCATATTGTTCGATCTTTTGAAATTGTTAAATTGTGCTATAAATGCACATATCATACCGGGAAGAGGATGGAAAATAACCAGTGTCGTTAAATCAGGCCTCAGACAACAATTAATTTCACTATATGTTCTATATAAACATTAAACCATGTGGCAATTTTACTAACTATCTAAGCAAATCAAGATCACTTGTGCTTACAGTATCATCCAAGATAAATAATTACAGCTATAGCAAACTAGGGGTCATGCGGCATTTTTGTTCAAAATATATCAATCTGACAAATTTCAGTAATCGGCCGGAACCATGTGAATTCTGTCATGTAGAAAAACCCTAAAAATTACTTATTCACATAAAATCTGGATCAAAATATTTACCAACTATTTAAAATGAATTCTGTCAGAAAATGTCATTTTTTCTACCTCTTTCATTCAATCATTCATTTATATCTGGCATTAAACACAAGCACTCTTTTATGCATGCGGATTTACTTCCTTATTGTGGTTAACGAAAGGCAAATAACTGTGGACTGATTCCTATTTATTTGATCTGTAGATCTCATTTTCATGGACATAATGATTGTTGTCCAGCTTGTGGCATTTATCATATTAATTTATGTATACTTGGATGTTGAAGCCGCCAGTAGTTGCTATGGTGCCGGCATTTGTAATTGGATACGATGGGAGTCATGGTCAGCCTGTAGTATGACATGTGGTGGGGGAACTAGAAGGAGATATAGGTTATACTGCTGTAAATTAAGCTTAGTAAGTGACATAGATGCTTGTTTGGCGGACTGCCATCGTGACAAAGACTATTATTATAAGTATCGTTCTGAATCTGAGAACTGTAATAGATGGTGTTACAACAGTGGTTACATAAATAGGAATAATGATTGCAGTTGTAGCGATACAGTCTATGGAACGTGTTGTGAAAATCGTAAGTTAATAGAACTTATTAGGTAACAAGAACATTTTTGTATTTTTATAATTTAATTCATAATTACATTATGTATTTATGCCATTCTACAAATTTTTACTCGTATCCTCAAAATCTATCCCTAATGTAATGGTTGCCTTCGTAGGTATAATACTCTGATGTTTTGAGACACCAGATAATCCGCTCCGTAGGTATAAAACAATGGGATTTTGAGATACCAGATAATCCACTCCGTATATATAAAGCTTTGAAATTGTGGGATACGAGACAATCCACTTAATATAAATATATGATCTTTGCCTTACATTTCTTTAAGTTGAAATGTAAAGAAAAAGGAATAACGGTAAATAACAGTTCGAAAGGTATGTGATCAGATCTGAAAGATATATTATCCGACTTAGACCGGTACGTTGATAATACAATATAAGAATGTCATCTAGAATGGTTTAAGCATATTTGTAAATATTGACAGGACTTGAGGTATTTATGCAGATTGTTATGAATATTGTTTTAATGGAGAATATCACAGAAAAAGTAATTGTTAGTGACCGAATATATATTACGAAATTTGTGGCAGACTTGGTATATTAATACGATAATTTATCGATTTAAAGTTATCTTGTTCAAAGTGATATCTCATTTGATCATCTGTTTTTGTAAAGCTTGACTCTCTTTAGAAACTTGCTCAATTTGCATTATATTTTTATTTTAGAATGATATTATAGGATATACGAGAAGTATTGTCCATAAGAATAAATTTGGAGTAAGAATTATTGCAAGCACGCACGTTTACTTTCAATTTTGAAGCATCTTTCATTTATGTTAAGGGGAAGAAATAATAATGGTATATTAATTTTACAATACAAGAGATATTTATAATATAAATTAATCGTTTCCTAAGTTATGTTTGACCATGTTTTGATTAAACGTCCTGCCTTAAACGAGTATATTGCTCTAATTTGATTTAACAAAATGATATGGAGTGATAACTGCTCAGTTATAAAAGTATTAATACATGTATTAAATCATTAGTCATAATTTGTTAAAATTCCATAAGTCCATTTTTATGTGGTTTTGTGAATATTTTCGAATTCGTACGAAGGGACACAGTAATACCGATAAAAGAAAATTTAAGGCAACACAGTTTGACAACGTTAGTTGTTTAACTTATCAAATATATAAACTTATTCAATAGCTTATTGATAAAGGTACGGTATGATTTTTTCTGGTTGAAACAAATGTTTCGCCGGTTTATTGTGTATATTTGTTATAATTAGTGAAGTGTGTTTTATAAATATGCTTTTTCGATATAAAGATTTACAAAACAATAACTTTGAATTTAATATCACGTTTCCCATTAACCTCGTGATGCCATGCACATGAAAGATACACAAATATGCTGTGTGTGCATGAGTCAGAATGGCAATGGTTTGTTGCTGAATATGTGCATGTATTTATTTAGTAATAAATAAAGCAATGCAATACAAATAGTATTAATGAAATCAGAGTTGTCGAAAGGAAGTACATGTGTATTTTAACACTTCATCGAGATTTGTTCTACAATTTTAAAGTTAAGTACAGCAATTTTCAGCTTAAGTACATATAATAAAATTGTGCAATTGTAACTCAAAAAGGAATGCGTAATACTTTATCAAATGTTAAAAGACTTAATAACAACATGTTTGATGACTTCCTCTTTGTTTTTTTATTTGTCAATGTAAAACATGATATTAAAGCCACAAACTTGTTTATTGTAACTGGTTAATCCATTAAATAAGATAAAATAGACATGTTTATTCAATGCATTTGCTTTTTTTTTTTTGCTGCAAACCTTTAGAATTTACAGCCATTTCCGTATCAACCACTACAGTAATGATCTTCGCATACCGTGTATTTAATTTTGTCAGGGGATCATCCCCACTTCTTATCATAAATATGTCCAGATTTACAGTATACTATATAAATGGGGTTATAACCTTATAACCTAAATAAAAAGGACAAGTAGCATAAAATACAATTAAATTATTTCGAGAGCAGAAGAACGTGAGCATAAAGGTATAAATAAAATTCGCTTGCATGGAGGTTGAAACACAGTTTGAGCAAATATGATTAAGCGCAAAATTCACCAAACAAAGATATTAATCACGATAGTTAGGTACACAACAAACGCTATTAAATTACAGATTATAAGTACTTTTCATTTGAAAGCATGTGTGCGAGCGTTTATCTATGTGTAGGAGTAATTAATAATAAAAACTACCAGTAATATAAATCAAAACGACTTAAAATCATAAAAGTTGAAAATCAGATGATTTTTCGGTAACTATGTCCTACTAAACAACGAAGAGAAGCATGTTAATGCTTTTTAACTTTCAGACTGAAATACATTGTAGGGATAAAATCAATGTTAAATGATGCACTCTTTTCGTATTGTTTTGTAAATAACTCATTTTCTAAATATTTTCTGCCTAGCAAAAATACACAACGTTCAATTTTTCTGTAGATTAGCGGATTCAAGTAGAATAAAATGTATTAAATACGTATTATTTTCCACAATTATCATGCAATATCTAGATAACGGTCCCTTTATTAAGGTGGAATTAAATTTATTTTTTTAGAAATAAGACGAATCATTTTTTATATCTTATATATATTAGGGCTTCACATTTTTTCAAACATATACGTATCACATTCCAAGATCACTAACACAGATGTATCTTTAAATGAAAACATGCAAGTTATGTCAACTTTACAAAATGAATATCAAAGACAAAAGTTAATATGTCGCCATACGAAACATGGATGTAAATGTGCGACCGACGTTGATGGCGTTAGTCTTGGCAGTAAAACCATGATAATGTTTAAATGTTGTATCACAAACATTAGGAAAAGAAGGTACATATTTATTTTGTAAGAAGTTTGAATAATCTCAAAGACTTTCAAATCAATGAATCATACAACTAAATGTAGAGTCATGTGCTAAAAGAGCACTTGGACGGTCTTGAAAGACCCTCATTCACAAACAGCACAACCTTCATTTGTTTTCTTCAGACCCAATCCGTTTCTGATCTTATGTATTTTATTTGTGTAAAAACCTTTGAGAGCTGCATTACGTTTACTAAGATTTCGTAATATAAGTACATTTTTGGGGTTTTTTAGATGTTTTTAGATATAAAATAGCAATTTATACATTTTGATCATTATATGTCAATTGATAACTGATAAAATGTTGAAAAATGTATCTAACATAAGTAGTGTATATACAAAAGTACTTTATATGACTATGTTTTGGGCATTCTTTTGCGGTTATGTTTTTTCTCTATTTTACTTTAACTATGCATTGTATCATAGTTTGGAGACCTTTCTGTTGAAAATGTGTCAGAGTTCAATCGTATACATATACATGCACAGTGCGTTAACTAGAGTGCAGTTATTAGGTACCCCAGAGCATGCCCATTGATTGGTTCATGGGGTTTACATATTGTGGCGGCAAGAGAGTGAAAGCGACAGAAATATCATATTCAGATGCTCGTTCATTGGTTACTTTTTTCTGGTGTTTCATATTGTGACAACATGGAACGTGTTTTTATGTTTGACTATGATACAAAAAAGAAAGAACATCAAAACACTCGGCAGTCTGGTTTATACTCGGCGGCTACGCCCCCTCGTGCAAATCAGATAGCCTCGTGTTTCGATGCTCTTTCTATTACTATGTAGATGAGAAATTTTCGTCAATATACGGTAATATTCAAATTGTCTTTTGGGTTGGTCTCTCAAATCATATTATAGGATTGCAACATGTCTACCAATACTAAGGGCTTGATCGATCTTCATAAATTATGAACTGATTAAATTGAATTACATTGATATTATTCTTTCTTGTAATCTCCTCTATGTAAAAGTTTTAACATGCAACTGGTATCAAGTGTTTTCAGAGACTTAAATAGCCCGATGCATTATCTAAGTGTTTTAAGTGTTAGAATATACTAACTTATTCATTTATTTTGGCCCTCCTTTGTAAACAATATATTGGATTGAAAACATTCAAATAATTTAAATGTATATACTTGACCAAATCTTCCCCAATATGTCATTTATTGGTTTGGATTAAAAGAATTGCTAAACATTTTATAGAATATACCAAAGTTTATCCCAGCACTGAATAAAGACTTAAATACATATCATATCTGCGCAAGCAAGTACATTACTGCACATTACTGCATAATGGGTAGTTTCCTGGGTCTTAAAATGAATGCGAGATATATAATAAGTCATACCTATTTTATGAACAAGTTAGATTCTAAGAACCCATAGCATATTTTATGGTCATCTTTTAATATTTTTAAATATTACTGCTCCCTTATTTACTCGCATTTGCTCGCATCTATGATTCTAATGGGCACAAACTTCAAATACACTTTTTTCGGGAGTATTTCTAAATAGAAGTATATATAAAATATTTTGATTTGAAGATAATTAAGTGCATTATCATAGTGCATACAAACTAGAAAACGAATAAATCGTCAATTATAGAAAAATAATATCTACAACCCGTATGGATATGTATCGGTAATATCTCATTTTTTGTATGCGCTAAAGTGCACTTAAATTTTGCATGTTGATGATGCTAAGAAATATTTAAAATTTATATATTTGCCTATTGTCGATTCCAAACGCAGCTTACTCACAATTTTAACAAGCCTGTTTCATGAATTAATACTTTGATTGATATCATAACAATTCATCTTAACTTTAAAAAATATATTTTTTGTATTTACTTTCCTTAACAAATTGCAACACTTCACGTAAGCCATCAAATACTATAATTTCAATGGGATTATGTTTGTGATATAATACGTTCTTAAAGAGATCAACTTATGTGTCCTTAAGTGGTTACAATGGCTCCAAGATGTCGATATGTATAAGCACATCTCATGTACATCTAATGGACGTACTTAACATTTTGTGTCATTGAAGTTTTTGTTACAGATAGCACTGTTTTTATGTTAATAAGCCTTTAAAACAGCTGTTTAATCACTTTGTAATGTTATTCATTGTTTTTAAGCAGTGTCACCATCTTGTATCAATTATTCAATATACTTTATTAGCTATAACTAACATATAGGGTCACTTTGAGTATTTATTCCCCGATGCATTTTAGATGCCTCCTTCATGTGAGGGATGTTGCACTTATTTATTATCTCTCATGTACAGTCTCAATCAAACCGAGTCTGCAATTTTCATGTAATTTTGTTGTGATTAATGCTTCCGAGGGATCACTTTGTTCACAGATTTTAACCCCTCCATCCATTTGTGCGTTTTGCTACAGACAGTACAAAGGCGGTGACCAGTTATGTTACTTGAATGCATACTTATCCTCACATATTAACAAAATTCGTCGACAAGGCTTCTGCTTTCATAAATTAAGTAAATATTTTACTAAGTTCTACTATCGTTGTTCAGATTATGAATTAAAGTTAAACTTTTAAACGACTAGGTATTACCAAGCTTAATTTATATGGTGATGTGGTTCATAACCTTCGTAGGATCTTAGGTCATAGTGATGTTTCCGATGTCTTCACCAAAACTATCAAACGTTTTTTTAAACAAGCTTAGATCCAATTATTTCAAAGATCGTGTGGACAGTTCTTAAAGCCTTCGGATTAAATTGTTTAAATTTCCGTCTTCTGCCTTGCTGCTGCTTTGTCTTCTTTTAAGGAAGCGAGAATTTTGTTTCGCTCATTTTAGTTCTGAAAGTGAGGCTTGATGTACCCTTCAATGGTTTAATAATCTTCTCAACCCCAGTAATGCTTTTTACGGTGACCTGGTATGTTTATTTAATACATGTTTTTATCATCTTAGTGCAGTACATAGTTAGCTCCTTGTATAATTCCACTTGCCGTGTTCCTGTGCCCCGCGTTAAATAATATTCCGACAACAAAGAAATTTCGAATTTTCGAGTATTTCACATGGATTCAACGATGTACTTACTACTCAAAAGATACAATTTTTAAAATCTTTGCACAAGTAAGAATGGACTTTATTTTATGGTTTTCAGTGGATTACTGATTTATCCGTGAAAATTATATTTGGTAATTTCACAGTGAAAATTATTCAAAATATTTAATTTCACTCTTTCCAATGACGAAACTACTTTTTAAGATTTTCCCATGTGGTACCTCAATTTTCTTTTTGGGTGACAATTCTGACAATTTAGGCTGTTTAAAAAGAAAAAAGCCCCAAAACGGTTTTAAATTTATTTAAAAAAAAAACTTAAAAAAGTCAAAATTTTTTTACAAAAAGAAAAAAATCTTCTTCTATTCCCTTTTTAAAATTTCCCAAACACCAAAACGGGCTCTAAATTTTTTGTTTTCATTTTAAAAAGTCTTTAAAAAAAACATTTCCCTTTCCCCCTGCAAAAAATTTCTTTTTTAAAGGGCCCTTTGGATAAAATTTAAAATATCCCAAAGAGCCAATAAAATGCCGTTTATCTTTTTTGGGAAAAATTGAAAAAGCATTTTTTACAGCCATTTACTTCGAAGAATAAGTTAAAAAAACCCCGGTTTTGAGCAAGCTTCCAACTAGCTTTTCAACTGGTTAAAATTTTCCCTTTCCTAGCTCCCTTTTTTTGAAAAGTTTTCACCTGGGCAACTATTTTTGTCTTTTTTTCAATCCTCAAAAAGTTCCCCTTTTTTAAAAAAGGGGTATTTTACTTAAAAAATCCAAAATTTATTCTTTTAAACTTTTCAAAAATTATTTTTCCCCCCATGAAAAACACAACTTTAAAAAAGGCTGCCCCTTACAATTTTTCAAAAAACCAGGTCTTTAAAATAAATTCGCAGTAAGAACAAAATATGGAAAGGATGGTTGGACTTTTCTCCCACAAGAAAATTTTTTGTTTTTTTAAATTAAAAAAACGATCATTTTATATTTTTTTAAATAAAAGGGAATTTTTAATTTTCACCGGCCCTTTTTAAAGTTGATTGGCGGGCTTATTTTTCAAAATTTAAGACTTCTTTTTTTTTCCCTTTAGATTTTTTCCGACTAAAATGAGGCTCTCCCCAAAAGGGGGGAAAAAGTTTTTTAATAAAAAAACGTTAGAAAAAATTTGGAATTTCGTTTTAACTTGTTTTTAAAGCATAAAATAAAAAGGGAAAATTTTTCTGTTTTGTTGGGAAGATGGGAAATTTTTATTCAGTTTTTCGTGAACCCTTTAAAAAAAAGTTTTTCCAAATTGTTTGGGTTTCGGGACTCCCGAGAATTATGGGTTTTTTTTTGCCCAAGAAATAAATTTCATTTTACCCCACAAACAAACCCAAAATCCTCTTTTAAAAGGTAAATTTTAATTATTTTGTTTTGTCCCGTTATTGTTTCGATATCCATTAAGTACTTTTATGTTTAAAATTTCCCTTATTTAAATATATGAACCTACATTCTTTTTAAATGCATATATCATAGCATTTGTTAACGATAACTTTTTTAAAAAAAGAAGGGGTTGTTTTTATGCCAAAAGCGTTTTACAATTGAGATCTTAAAAAACATTAGACAATAAGTTTTTTTTACGTTCTACAAAATATTTCTATGAACTACGAAATCTAGTTAACTTTAAATATAAATATTCAGAATATGCCTAGTTTCAGATGATTTAAGAAATGGCGGACAATATGGTTTATTTAAGAAGCTACTAAGCATTACCCAATTTCGAAAAAAATCCCTTTTTTTCTTTTACTACCTATTTGTCCGACTTAGGAACTGTTTTTGTCACTTATTGCGTTGTCATGCAATATTTAAGAATGTAAACATTTCCTTTTAATTGTCGGGGAATCTACAGTTGTCTGGGGAAATAAACGCTCAAAGACGCCTTATTTGTTAAAGATAATTTATAAATTATAAAGCATTTCATACAAAATGGGGTAGCTGCTGACATACCCATTAAAATATGAAAAGCAAAGTCAACAAGGAAGGGCGGCGTTCAATGAATGCAACCCCCACACGACCAAGCAACACAGGACCACCGACAAGGAGTCCAGCAGGACCCAAACAAAAACAGGACAGGGCACTAGGCAAAGTACGGACTGTGTGGTTACTATAATAATTTATCATAGGAAATAATAGAAACTGGATTTAATTTCTAGGTATTAGATGTATAATAAACACGTTTTTAAAAGGCATTTAAAACTTTATCTTAATAAACTTTAATACTATATTCTGGACATAAATACAACAAAAATACAAAAGTTTACCATCTTGTTTCAAATATTGACAATTGAAGTTCAAATTTGTATCAATTTTATACAACAACAACAAAAAAATATGTTTTAATTATCTCAAAAAAAGTTTTGCTAGTTTCATATTTTTCTTAGCTGCAAAGTACTAATAAAGAACCATAGTTTTTGAATAACTATAGGTTAAACCAATGACAAATATTTATATTGTTTTGGGGGGTTTATTGAGACAGGTACTTTATATCAAATAAGAAGAGGGTGGGGTAAGAAAACCTGTAAGATTTTGTCATATAAAGTAGGGCATAAAAATATAATTAAGTAATATTTTTTGATACAAACCTAAATATAAGTGAAAAATAAAGTGAGTTTACCTTGCGAGTTTCAAATTATAATAATCTAAAGTTGTTACCCTATCAAATTTCTCAAAATTCGCATAAAAACATTCATTTGTTCCTTATTTTAGATTGTATATAAGCAATAAGGAAAAAAATCAAAATCTGACCCCCCAAAAAAAAGAAAAAAAAAGACAAAAGAAAAAAAAATGAAAAAAATATGCATGTAATGGCGTTAAAACCCACGCTCTGCCGAAAATGAAAATACTCTTCAAAAAGAAGATTCTGCATTAGGCATCGAATACCTTAACAAACTATATAAAACAACTATTTCCATGGCACAAAATTGCTAAGTGTGTCCATTAGATGTCCATTAGATGTTCATGAAATTTGCATATACATATAAACATGTAAGAAACATTGTAACCACTTAAGCAACTTAAGTTTTTTATCTTTAAGATAACAAAATCACTTAATCCCGCTTTGATGACATAACACGGACAGACTCTGTCAAGTCATAAAGAAAGTAAACAAATAAATAAATAAAAACAAAACAAAAAAAAACGAAATTGTTGTAAATAGTATTCCATAATTATTTATTTATAGTTCAGATGAATCGTTATGATATCAATGAAAGTCTTAATTCTTTAAACGCCTTGTTTAAAAAGTGTGTTCTGTGCGTTTGGAATGGACAATATGCAATAATACTTAATAATGTTTAACACTATATAGCAGCATCAACCTGCCAAACTCAAATGATACATCCATGCACAACTTGACCATCTTCAAATCAAAATGGTTTATTCATAATTCTATTCTCAATTAATGTTGAACACTGATTTAGGGAGGTGACTTTAAAATATGCTTCAGGTACTTGTGAATACCTTGTTAAAATGTTATGGATTTGTTTTTCAATTCCCATATATTGTTTACAAACAAACTAATTAAGTATTTTTTTTTTTATAAGTGGAAATAATAAGTGTCATACACCTCACGTAAATAAGCATCAACTTGAGTTTAGTTCAGTCTTCAGATATAAAACGCAGTATTAAATTTGATATTGATTAAGGACATAACACTTAGACACACTGAGACAATGCATATTATGAAAACACTTTATAACATCCGGCGTTAATTAAACCTGTTATATGGGGAGATTCACAGACACAAAAATAAGAATGCATTTCTACTAAACAGGTTCATAATGAATGAATAACAGCACATTAGGATTTATAATTCATGAGTGCACGCCTTTACTTTGTGAAATAGATACTTTAAGTAAATGTGATAGACTTTATCATTAGAAAAGGTAAACAAGTTATTACATTTAATATATCATACTAAATATTTTTCAATTTTCATTTTTTACTTCGCATAAATATTTGTCAGCTTTCGACGCTAAATGACAGAATTGCTTTGTGTATGAATTAAATTCCACTTAAAGAAAGTGACCGTTATCTACGTATTGCAAAATGGTCTTGGAGACTAAAACTCTTAGCTTGGCATAAACTTTTAGGAAATGCTTGTTTGCAAAACAATACGACGAGAGTGCATGATTTACAATCAAAAGTATCCCTGCGATGTATTTAAATCTGAAAGACGATTTCTTTGAAATGTTAATTCATTTCTTATTTTGGTAAATAGGCCTATAATACTATAAAGAAAACCATTTCGTGGTCACAATTACAACAAACATATTTTTAAAGCTAATTAAAATACGGGTTTGTACACCTGCGATTTATTACTAATTTAAAATAAAAACTTCATATAAGAGAGAGTTTGTGTGTATTTTTTAATCAATTTTAATAAAAGCATTATGATCCTTTACTGCAGTTTACAGTAAGACATGGTTAATTAAAAAAAATCTGATTTTCAACTAATATTAATTTAAATCGCAATCGAAGATAATTTTTTTGATTTAATATATTAACTTTTTATTTATTAGATTTTTTATCACGTATTATATCCACGAATGAACTGCACGCAAAGATGCCTTTTTGACAAGTACTGTCCAATACACTATCTATAAGGAAAATGATTTATTCCTTTGAGTTTAATCAATACCATAAAGCACTTTATATTACGGTCCATGGACAGGTGCAATAAAACCAATTCTTCAACATTTTCGATTTTTCTGCTTTGGACGCTATTATTTTATTATAGGGATTCCTTTGTATTTACTTGAGGGGATACTAGTACTCTACTTCAAATTGTTTAACTTATATTGTCTTCAAAACATCCAAAGTTTTGGTGATTTTGAGCTGAAATAATTTAGCAATAATATCATTATGTAGCAAAAAAACTCGTATGATGTATTAACAAAAAAAACTTTTCGTCGCATACTATTGATAAAATATATAAACATTGATGATGCAATTATACGAAAAAAAAAAATTGTGTCCCTTGTTTTTACTCAATAATTACATGAACAATATTTTTGT